>NW_026926318.1:0-27405 GCF_032062105.1 Saccostrea cuccullata
AAACATTAAGAACAAAGGAAGTGTAGAATTTAAAGATCTTTCAAATGATATCTCAAAAAAAGGGCTGGCCCCTAAATTTAGGGGCCTAGAGGGACCGACAGTTTTTTCTTTATATCTCAAAACGTGTTGAGAATTTGTAATACGTCAAAGAAGCAAAGTTGTTCAAAAAGTCAAGCTTTATCTGCTTAAGTCGTCAAAATACGTCTGGCGTCGTCACTTCCGGCCAAACCGGAAGTGGTCGGAAAACGCGTATTTTTGCCGTTCTTGATAGGCTTTTGGATAATATATGTCCCTGGGAGCATAAAAATTAATTTTCCGTCCGTCGTCGTCACTTCCGGTCTAACCGGAAGTAGCCAAAAATAGCTTATTTTGAAGGTTTTGATGCAAAATTTAAATTATAAAGTCACTGGAGACGACTTAGCTCATTGCTATCTTTTGTTGATGTCACTTCCAGCAATTCCGGTCAAAACCGGACGGAAGACCTACTCGTTGCTTTGCAAAGAGCTTTGCTCTAGTTCTTATTATTTTTTTCTTCTTCCTGGGAAAATTTTGTTCACGAGTGATCTTGTAAACTACACATCCGACTTAGGTGAAACCTTTTTAGGGTCAGTAGGCATGTTATGTAGAGCTGCCAAACAAAGGTCATTTTGCGCGCACGTGCTTGCAAGAGCGCGCACGTGCAACAGGTGAAATTACCAATATAATGGATATTGCCGTAACTTTTCTATTTTTTGATGAATTTTTTTGAAACTCATAATGTAAGGATACATTAGTAGTATAGACAAGATAGCATGGTCAAAATAGCAAGATCTCACGCGCATGCACGTGCGCTTCGCTCTGATTGGCTGAAACTAAAGTCTCAATAACTTTCTTGTTTCTTGTCATAATCCTTTGAAATTTTGAACATAGTCCTACATTATGAAGATCTACCGCATAATATATAAGAATTTTCATGAAAGCATGCGCATGTGCGCGTGCTGCAAGCTGATTGGCTGAAACTTTAAATGGCAATATCTCCTTTGTTTTTCAACCAAACAGGATGGGATTTAGAACATAGATAGATGTAATGGACTCCTACAAGAAGGTATGATCATCATGCACGTGCACGCACGTGCGTGCATTTGAAACGAGTAGATTTAAAAATACTCTTGAATGAGTGATTTTTATTACTTTTGGACTGAATGCTTTAATATATAGTATATTAAAATATATAAATAGTGTAGACAAGATGATATGGTCATAACGCACATGCATTCACATGCGCTTGGGTGCAATGCTAAAAATTGAATATAATTGGTATCCTTCTGGGAAAACGTTGTTAAAGTCAAAAATGCACAGAGTTTGTCTTATTTAATGAAGCTTACAGGGAATATGGCACCGAAAGGTAGTTGGGGAGCGTTTGGGGAACATTTGTAACGGTTCCCGTGACAATTAGCACTAGTTATAGTTCGTGTTCCCAGCCACGAGAGGACGGGGGTATTGGGCACCACACGATTAGAGCGACAGTTTGTAGCCTTCACGGCCTACTGAGCTGTACGAAACCGGCATTTCCACGTTCAACAGCTAAAAAAGACTGATCCATCGAACGTCGCTGGAACCGACACGGGCTCCTCTGCTCACAAAAGGATATGTTATTGTTACTCGTGGTCCTTATCACGGATTGTTTAATCCTCGCTTATTTGTGTAAGTACTCCTGAGGATATAAAACTCAGTTAATACTTATTATAGACACGTGAAATTTCAAAATCCAAATTCCTTTTTAGGGTAAATTCAACCAACCACTGCTACTGTTTTGTTGGTGTTTAAGACGTTTGAGACACCGGTTTTTACATAACTGCGATTCTCTATGTATTGTAAGAGCCCCATTTCTGCACCACTTTTTAAAAAGAAATAAAAAGTTCCATTTTTTATACAAATTTAAACGTTGGTATTTCGTTTATTTTGAAAATAAATTTGACTTTAATCTATATAATTTGTCTGATTACTGGATAATGTCATTGTAAACTCCCGAAATCGTTCTGCGATTTTCGCGTGTGACATATTTTAAGACCAGGGGAAAACATTCCTCCAATTCCCTGGTCCTGACCAGTTAATAAGTTTATCAATGTCCGAGTTTGCATTTTCTTTGCAGGTTCTTTTCTCCTTAGGATTATTTACTCTCTTCCAGCATGTCCATGGTGCATTACAGATTATGGGAGCGGCGATTTTACTCAACGTGTATAATTATAAATGCAACCAAAAAGATACAAAATCCAGCTTGCCACTCTTTATTAAATTAAGCAATACATTTGTAATAGTTATATTTACAATAAATAATTTCACACAATATACTTCACGTTATCATAAATATAACTACTTATAATACAAAAAGGTTTAACCTGTAAATAAAATGAGCCTTGTGAAAATTTGGTAATTGACAAAAACACGCGCAAGTCTATAAAATAATATCACCTGTATAAATAAAAAATCAGAATGAGACAAAATCCAGCTTACAACTGCCAGATGTGTCTCACTAAGCTACATTTATACCCAGTATGTGCCCTGCATATTTTAGTTTTTATGCGCCCGGATCGAAAGATCCGAGGCGTATATTGTTTATGTCCTGTCTGTCTGTCTGTCTGTCTGTTTATCTGTTTGTCTGTTTGTCTGCAAACTTTAACCTTCGCTATAACTTTTGAACCATGAATGGTTGAGACTTCATATTTGGTATGCCAACTCCACTAATTAAGCTCTTTCAAATGACACCAAGGTCAATGACCTTGTGAACTTGACTGTGAACTATATGCTAAAAATATTTTTTTTTCTGCAAACTTTAACCTTCGCTATAACTTTTGAACAATAAAAGATAGAGACTTCATATTTGGTATGCATACTCCGCTAATTAAGCTCTTTCAAATGACTCCAAGATCAATGACCTTATGACCTTGACTGTGTCCTATATGCTAAAAATAGATTTTTTGAACATTCACCATAACTTTTGAACAATGAAAGATAGAGACTTTATATTTGGTATGCATACTCAACTAATAAAGATCTTTCAAATGACACCAAGATCAATGACCTTGTCACCTTGACTGTGACCTATATGCTAAAAATAGGTTTTTTAACTTGGTTGCCGCCGGGTGCATAGTGTTTTACAAACACATCTTGTTTTTTTCAGAATTTGAAATTAAGACTTTTGATTTTGCTCTTAATTTAAGTTTTCCGTGCTCAATCCTTCCTTTAATTTTTCAAAGCACTTTAAAAAATGATTTTCAATCTTTATGCATAATCTTCAGATATTCTTCGCCGTAGATAATTTATACAAACACCTGAACTCTGATCACTTTAATCCTATTGTTGCTTCTTCGTCCTAGCCAAATACATGTTCCGATAAACAAGTAAACAACCGCGCTAATTACGTACACTGTGTTTATTCATAGTCAGTTAACTGTTTAATCATTCACAGTCTCGAGCAACTCATTTAAAAAAAACAATAAAATAAAAAAAGAAAAGAAAAATAATAAATAGAAATTTAATATAAATAATTAAAATAATAAAAAATTAATTAATTAATTAAAAATAAAAAAATGACTAGGTTAATCACAAGTTACACAGTTGTTTGTCTTGTAGAAATATGCTCCGCGCAAAAAGGGCTTCAAAATCGCCGTACGCCATGCCAGGCCGTGCACAAGCTGCCGCCAGGAAGGCCAAACCCTCCACTGGCTCCAGACCTACAAGTACTGTGACTCAACCGGTCCAGGTCACTCCTGCTGCAAGCACCGTGACTCAAGCGATCCAGGTCACTCCTGCTGTCATCCCTCCAGCCTTATCAAACCAGCCTACAACTTCATCAGTAATAGACATTCCTGGCCCCTCAGAATCAGAGGCATCACCAACAGTGTTTTCTGCAGGAACACTATGTACTAATACAATGTCTAGTAATTCAAATGCGTCAACACCAAATTCATTAAATAGCATTTCAGACGCATTGGGTGTGCATGTATCAGATAACCTGAGACAAAATATTTTTGATAATGTATTCATCCACCTTCACAAACTATTACCACTCAAACCAAACGATGAGCCCCAGCAATAGCTCGCATTTGTTGCAGGCTAAGCATAAGGAAATCAAAATTACTCCAATCGAAACATGGACAAATGCATTTCTCATATTCAGTAGCATCTACTTAACAAAGTACCCTGAACACATTCAGCCAACTCTGAAATACATTAACATCATCCGTACTGCTGCACAGCGATCATCAAACCTAAACTGGCTCAATTACGACATACAGTTCAGACGTTAGCGCGCTAGAAACCATACTCTTGACTGGGGGTCTGTCGACACAGAATTGTGGCTTCTGTATGTGACACATGGCCAAAGCCCTCTATTGCAGCAAGCACCAAATTCTACATCTAAATCTCCAAAATGCTTGGACTTCAATTACAAAGGCACATGCGGTAGACCATACTGCACTTATCAACACAACTGCATTAAATGCTCCAATAATCACCCACTCATAAACTGCCACTGGCAAAACAATCACGAATTTCGCTCGGAGTACTTTCGTTCATCCCAAGCCGAACAACCCCACCAGCCCACAAGCAGATTTCAGGGTAGAGGGCTCCCTCCAAACCACCCAAGGCCTCTGGGACTTGGCCCCAACCCCAGTCAATATTAACATTCTAAAATCAATGTTAAAAGACTACCCCTTGCAACACATTGCTTAAGAATTAATCAATGGTTTTCAATATGGTTTCAACATTTGCTATTCGGGTATACAGGAATTCCAAAAATCATGAAATCGGCACAAACAAATCCACAGCAGCTGCAAGAAAAAATTGATCAAGAGGTAAAATTAGGTCGAATAGCTGGGTCATTCAAGAATATCCCTATGTCAAATATCAAGTGCAGCCCAATAGGCATTGTTCCAAAAAAGCAAGGGGGTGGCGTATGATTTTTCGCACAATTTAGAAAAATTTTTAACTTAACGGAACTGTGGTCCCCTCCAATAGACCAAATAATAAACTATATCGCTTACCTATCCTCAAAGGGGACATCATACTCTTCAGCCAAAACCTGTTAATTTCGTACTAAGTTAGATAACTCTTATTTGTGAATATGGAACTCTTCAGTCTGGGGAGTTAGTTTTGGATTAGTATCAAATGGAGGGAAGTTTACTGGTGTTTTACTGGGTTGTGTGAAGTTAACAAAACCTACCTAACAGGCTTGAGCTTCAACATAAAACTTGGTAATTTCCCAGACCCATGCCAATTTTTCATAATCAAAAAAATGCTCAATGGCTTTAAACATCTTAAACATAGGAAAGATTCAAGAAGTCCAATAACATTTCCCCTATTACATGTAGTCAAGATAATAGACTCTTTGCAACATGTTTGCCGCAATTATTATGAAAAATTACTCTTCTCTTCTGCATATGGCTTTGCATTCTTTGCTTTATTTCGAGTCGGTGAGATAACTACCACTAATGCAAACACCTGCAGTTCCTCATTGTCAATAGAAAATGTATCAATATCTCAGTCATGCATTCGGATCACATTAGGGAAAACAAAAACAGATCAGTATGGCAAGGGCACAACAATGCAAATTAATAGCACAAAACAAAATCAGGTTCTATTCCACAACATACTACAATTCATGACCCAAAGACCATCACAAACTCAAACATCACAGTTCTTATGCCACATGGATGGTTCACCCTTGACCTACTATCAATTCAATCAAATAATAAAAAAAGCTCTATCATTCCTCAAGCTTGCTATATCAACATTCAAATCCCATTCATTTCGCATAGGGACTGCAACTTCATTATATATGCAAGGTATTCCAGAGCAAGAAATTAAAACCATGGGTAGATGGAAATTCAACGCTTTCAAGTCTTATGTTCGCCCAAGTAATGTAGTCTTGTAGATAGTCAGCCTTACTAAGTGTAAGCTAAGTTTGCAGGAACTCGATGCAAGGTATGGATTGGATCTTCCATTATCAGACGAGCCGAAGATTACTGCACACGTTCAACAATTGGCCAAAACTTGTCTCTGGAGCACCTTAAGATAGATGTAACCTGGTCTGGATCAGGGGGGCTAAAATGGGAGCAACTTGATCAACACATTGATAGTTTGATAAATCGTCAAAATGAAATCATGCCTCAAGTACTATTAGTTCACTATGGTGGCAACAGTATTGGCCTTCAGTCCCTTAAAAAACCACAAATAGCCATGAAGTCATTAATAGCCTCTCTTCATAAAAAATTACCAAACACTCTTCTTGTATGGTCAAATATACTTCCTCGCAAATACTGGCGTTACATGATTTCAAGCGAAGCTGCAGAGAAAGCTAGAAAAAGAATTAATAATTCTATTGGTTGCTTTGTTGTGCAAAAGTTAAATGGGGCCCTCATACGTCACCCAGATATTAAAATTGATCAGCCCAAATTATTCCTCGATTGTGTACATTTATCAGATCTTGGAAATTCTATATTTTCAACTACAATTCAAACGGCATTGTCAAAGTTTATGACTTCCAGTCAAAAAGTTTTCCCCATCCCCCCCCCCCCCCCCCTAAAACACAGTATCTGTGCATGGCTTATAAAAGAACCCCACATACCATCCCATAATCATATTCCTGATAGTAGTCACAATTGTATTGAGTTGAATTGCATTCCTTATCCCCTATAATAATCCCCTCCACACACACACCCAAAAAAAATCATGTTTGATGATGCATTGTTGCGTTGTACTGTATTGCTTTGCTACTTTGACCGTTGTTGCTACCCTGCATATTGTTTTGAATTGCTTTGTGAATCATTGCGTTGCATAAGACATAATGTCTTAATTTATTGTTTGCCAAATTGTCCGCCACTTGTTGGCGGATGGATTGCTGTCTTGATATTCACGTTCAGCAATCCACTTGGCAGAATTTTGCAACAAGCCATCGCTGGCAACTTCTGTTTACCATCCAGGGTTGTCAGCACCATATGGCTTCTCGTTTCTGCAAACCGTATGCGCCAAATGCCAGATTGAGGATCGGCGCTTACTCATTGACACTTGCAATAATACTTGATCATTGTCCATTGTTTTCATAGCATTGTTTCATTATGTAATGACCCTGTATTAAACAAAATAAAGCCATGACAGATACTGCCATTATGAATTGCTTATTCTTTCGAGATAATTGCATTTACTGCTATGTGCGGTAAATGCCAGTTATCGAAGAAGAATAGTCTAAGCGCGATAACTCCCTGTGCTCTCAAACAAATTTCCAGAATAACACATAAGTCACGTAATGCGCTTGCACGCACATCCTTTCCGCTTCACCGATTTCGATGACCCACCCACCCTCACCATTTAATTACATTTATATTCTTCATCAAATTTGCATAGTTTTTCATCAATCATCCCTAAAACCTGGTTACATAAATATACATACATATAGTCTTTCTATCTTAGGCATGCTAGGGCATAAATCTTGTGCATTCAAGTTTTGTTAGTTTTCTTCTGTGTTTCTGCTGTTATCATTTCTGATTCCAGTGCAACATCGTCCTTCGTCATGGCTTTAGAGACCCTTCCAGGCTGCAATCCATGCTGACGCACTACAGAATTTTGCAACAAGCCATCGCTGGCAACTTCTGTTTACCATCCAGGGTTGTCAGCACCATATGGCTCCTTGTTTCTGCAAACCGTATGCGCCAAATGCCAGATTGAGGATCGGCGCTTACTCATTGACACTTGCAATAATACTTGATCATTGTCCATTGTTTTCATAGCATTGTTTCATTATGTAATGACCCTATATTAAACAAAATAAAGCCATGACAGATACTGCCATTATGAATTGCTTATTCTTTCGAGATAATTATTTTTATAGTACAAATCGGAAGCTTCAGTATAGATTCTTGATCACATATTTAGAATATATTGGTTTACACCATATCTATTTGTAGAATCGCATGTTGTCTTACGGATAGTTGTTTACTTGGGTTTTTCATTTCTGAGATTAAAGAGTCAAGAAGTATCCCGAATGCAATATCGTTCATTTACAAAAAAAATTGCTGATTGGTCGACCGATCGAGAAAAAAAACCCAACTTCTATGAACACCGTATGCCAAGGGTTCGTGAGGAGAGTAGCGTATGAGAAACCCTTGGCTAGCGAAGATGGTTATAACCTAAATTTTAATAATCCGTACGAAAAGGAGTGATTTCTTTTTTTTTTATACCTAAGTTTACCAAGCTAGTACGGAAGCCCGTTGAGGACCTATCAAAATATATTTTTGAATCCGATAAAACGAATTGTCGAATTTGTTATCACGAATTTAATTCGTTATAACAATTTCTTTGAATTCGTTATAATGAATTTAATCTGTTACAACAAATGTGTTGATTTCGTTATAACGAATTCAAAAATTTGTCAATACGAATTAAACTCGTTTTAACAGATTCTAAAACTTGTATAACGACTTGGATTTGTTTAAACGAATTCCATAATTTGTTTTTACGAATTAAATTCGCTAAAACAAATTCGACAATTCCTTATATCAAATTTCAAAAATGTTTTTATAGGTCCTAAATAAGCTTCCGTAAGCTATAGAGTCAAACATGTAAAAACCACAATCTCCTAACCTGAGTGTGTGTGGGGGGGGGGGGGGGGTATGGAAAGGTTATAACTTTGTACTTTAGGTAGGATTTTTCTGACACAAAACTGTATAACATGTATTTAAAAATTAATGAAGTTTTCACAGAATCAAGAAACCAATATTACTAAGTGATGGTATCAGTTAGATTGGTTTTGACGGTTTTATATTAGAGTCAAGGTCAAGTCAAGGTAATTTCCTTTTCCCTGGTCATTAAGAGTAAAAATAACTGCATCAAATCATGAGGTAAGGTTTTCTATTTCAAAAGATTAAACGTTGTTCTATTTGCATAAAAGATATTACCATATAGGGTCTATAAGATGATATTACAATATTGACACAAATTGTTTAACAAAAATGGAATTTGGATAATCCGAATTTTCTCTCTTTTTTTTTTTTTTTTGTTTTTTTTTTTTTTTTTTGTTAAATCTTTAGAATATTTAAGTAATTTTTTATGCGCCCTATATTTGAATTTATCTTATTTTCTTAATTTATCTTATTTATTATGGTAAAGAAGTCATATGGAGATACAAAATGATACAAAAACAAAAAGTTTTGACCGTTTAGTAAGAGAGTAAAAACACTTTCTATGAATTTTTGGCTCATATCTGTACTTAGATTGAAAGCTTTTAAAAGCTTACATAATCGTAGTTTGTTTGGAAGTTCATAATTATTTGATATTTTTAACACTTAAGTTCCTTATTTTTAATTTAGCTAACATTCGAAAAATTCTCCTAGTCTTTGATTTTGTAAAAATTATGACTAAACTCATTGTTCTATAATAATTTTGAGAGGCAGAAAAGAATATATTTTCATACGCCAATATTCCACCAAAAATACAGTCCCTGCTAGTTTCGAACATAATCTACCATTTCCATCTAAAGTTGTACAATTGTGATGGGGACAGAAAAATATGGTCTTTTAAATCTTTTTTACCTAAATATATAAGACATATAAGCAAATATAACTGACTATCTCGTCTACTCAGAAATCAGAGAAGAATCCTACCTTAAATAAATAGCACATCTTCAACTTTGCCACGTCAGTAATTTAACAGTTGACAAGGAGCAAACGGCGGGTATGACCAGTCGGCAGGATATGCTCACTCCTCCATGGCACCTGGTCCCATCTCTGATGTTTTCGAGGTCTGTGTTTTTTCCGCTCCTATTCTTTTCAATGTCAGTTTTTTTCTTGAAATGTTGTTATAAAAACTTGCTATTGGTATGTAGTACTTGTGAAATTGCGATGATACATACTTAACAGCTTCAATAGAAATGGTAGAAAATACTGCATTTTGAAATTTACAGAATTCAATTTAAAATCATGCCGAAATAATCTTAATTCAATTGATATATTTTTTGGTTTATAATGCTTAATGACAATATATTTCTGGAATTAGAGAAACCTGTAGGCACCTTTCATTTACTAGATCTAGCCCTAAATTAAGTTGACAAATTATAGACTATCTTGTATAATGAACTTACAATGTATACAACTAATACTGTAATAATGAGAATTGTATGTAACCATTTAGAAGAAATGCAAAAATTCTAAGAAATCTTCAGTTGCCAACTAAATAGGGTAATATCTTGATGAAATGTGTCTCAGTCAAAGATGTACGCGTTGTAGATCATGTAATCGTGTGTACATTTTTTGTGATATCTATAATGAAATCATGTGCATTCCTTTTGATAATTATTTGTTACTTATTCATATTCTTGGTGTTTGATTACAATTTTTCTATTAAATATGGTCTTTTTAAATTAGAAGTACAGTTTTTGATAAACATTTTAAATCTGAAAGTAACCCCAAACAGTCATTTAATGATTAAATCCCGTGTAAGTGCAAAAAGGTCAAGAATATAAGCATCGGTAAATAGCCACTCTCTCATTAGTTAGCGGCGAAAGGTATATATTTTAATCATTTTTGTAATCATTTGGGTATGTCCTTCACCATATCAAAGATTGAAAACATTGTGACAAAGACTTCTGAAGAATATTTAAAAATGTAGGGTGGAAAAATGACTGAAAAATAGAGTTCATTAGCCCATTGTTTTTAAAATGTGGACTTGTCTTTTATATCAATTGAATAAAAAAGAAATTATTCTTGAGAAATATTGCTTAATATTGTTCAGTTAAGGTCAAGATCTAGTAAATGAAAGGTGCCTACAGATTTATCAAATTTGAGAAATAAATTCCTTTATTGATGCTTTACAACTTTAGCTAGGTCAAATAAGGTGTTTCGGGGCATAATTTGTAGGTAAACAAGATTAAAAACTGTATTTTAAACTGTCATTTTCAATGAAAAATTAAGAAAACCAGTCATGAATATGGGATTTTTTTCTCATATTCGACAGAGGAAATGTATCCAGATTGCCTACAGTCTCTCAGAAAACGGTAATTAGTATGTTCGTGGCCTCTTCTTTAAATTAATATCAAATTTAATATAGGTATTGGGTTTACTTTTCATATGAATTCAAATTGAATGTCATGAAAATACCCTTTTTTCTACATAATTCTGCTAAAGCCGTAAAGTACGGGAAAAGAAAGTTGAAATTGATTGTGACGTCATAATGGATCTAGCACCAAAAAATTAGTCTAAAGTTATTTACTAGATCTTGACCTTAATTAACAGAATTATGTAGAAAATAGGGAAGTTGGGAATAGGGAAGAAAGTTGAAATTGATTGTGACGTCATAATGGATCTAGCACCAAAAAATTAGTCTAAAGTTATTTACTAGATCTTGACCTTAATTAGCAGAATTATGTAGAAAATAGGGTATTTTCATGTCATTCAATTTGAATTCATATGAAAAGTAAACCCGATACCTATATTGAATTTGATATTGATTTAAAGAAGAGGCCACAAACATACTAATTGCCGTTTTCTGAGAGACTGTAGGCAATCTGGATACATGTCCTTTGCCGAATACGAAAAAAACTCCCATATTCATGACTGGTTTTCTTAATTTTTCATTGAAAATGACAGTTTAAAATACAGTTTTTCATTTTGTTTACCTTCAAATTATGCCCCGAAACACATTATTTGACCAAGCTAAAGTCGTAAAGTATCAATAAAGGAATTTATTTCTCAAGTTTGATAAATCTGTAGGCACCTTTCATTTACTAGATCTTGACCTTAATAAAGTTTATAAACGACGATATTTGAAAAGGTATTTTTGTGATTTTTCATATTCTCTTCTAGACAAGTACCCCTAAAAATAACTGAAAATGTGTCGTCGTAGTATGTAATTACCATACTAAGTTTCACAGGCTGTACTAGATTTGAAAACAAGGAAACATATCATGAGCTTTGAACTTGTTGATGAGCAAGTACTAGTTTATCATTTTGAAAAGTTTGAAAATCTTCTAACAAAGACTTTTCCGACATAGGTTCTACCTTAATATACTATGGAAACGAACGCCAAACATGAACTGATTAATTAATATCAATTCTCTATAAAAATCAAAATTTTAAATAGGGTCCTGGAGATGACATGTCTCCGATTTAGGTGAATTTCACACCATTTACTACAATTGGCATATCTTTAATAAATATGATGTTAATGTCTAACTTTTCAATTTGGTTGCCATGGTAACAAGGATGTTATATTTTGAACCCTCCGATTAAAGCAAATTTTGCTCTGTTTTAAATTAAATTAGTGCACATTCAATAAATTAGTGTAAATTCACATGAAAATTATATTCTCTGAGCTCATATTACTTAAATCTCAGAAATAAATTTCATTCAAGATATTTGAATGGATATTAAGCGTATTTTCATCGCATCATTTAGGCTGTTAGCAAATTGGCAATTTGCCAAATTTGTCTTTTTTAGTCATATTCATTGAAATTTTTCACCATTTTGACAACTGATATATTTGTAACCATGTATCATTAAATAAACTATATATTCTAAGGTTTTATGAGAATAAAAAAAAATTATGGGTAAATCAAAAACTTTCTAGAAATTATTGCATGAAAATTGGCGATTTGCCAAAATTGACTTTTTTAGTCATATTAAATGAAATTTTTCACCATTTTGACAACTGATATATTTGTAACCATGTATCATTAAATAAACTATATATTCTAATGTTTTATGAGAATAAAAAAAATTAATGGGTAAATCAAAAACTTTCTAGAAATTATTGCATGAAAATTGGCAATTTGCCAAAATTGACTTTTTTTTAGTCATATTCAATGAAATTTTTCAACATTTTGACAACTGATATATTTGTAACCATGTTTCATTAAATAAACTATATATTCTAAGGTTTTATGAGAATAAAAAAAAATTATGGGTAAATCAAAAACTTTCTAGAAATTATTGCATGAAAATTGGCAATTTGCCAAAATTGACCTTTTTAGTCATATTACATGTAAATGAAATTTTTCACCATTTTGACAACTGATATATTTGTAACCATGTATCATTAAATAAACTACATGTGTATATATTCTAATGTTTTATGAGAATAAAAAAAATCAATGGGTAAATGTACAGCTTTCTGGAAATTATATGACCCCCCCCCCCCCCCGATTAATCACAAATAACAGAGAAGATTATCTAAGAACATGTTTTACCAAATTGAACAAATTATTATGCTATATGAATATACGTCAAGTATTTAAATTTCTTTTTAATAATTAAATAGAACTTCTGCAATTAACTAAGAGGCAGGTAAATTAATATGTTGCCATGGAAACAAATCAGGCTTCTATTTACTTTATTCTTAGTATGAAATAAAACAAATGAGTTTCCAACAATTCTTAAAAATCTTTTGTTTGCCTGTAATTGTTTCCAATCCCTTTGATTTATTCACTAAAATATGTTCAAATTCAAAGCAATTGTTTATTTTTTTAAAATGTATAATTTAAGTAAAAAGGCAAACTCATATGAAAGTATCTAATGAAAATATGAAAGTAAGTCAGACAATATAATGTCAAAACAAGTTCGCAAGACCATCTTGATTATAATGTTTTTTTTGCCCTCTCCCAACTCATGGTAAAATTATTAAGTTGGTGGGTAGGTTGAAAAATCTTTTTCCCAGAAAATTTCAAAATATTTGTTGATGAGATAAGATGGACAAAAAGAAAAAAAACATCCTGTCTTGCAAGGTAAAAAAAAGTTTTGAATTTTAGTCAGTCTGTTGGGGGAAGGCAAACAATTTTTTTACATGGCCTTATATGCTAAATATTGTGGAATTAATTCTTATTATCACATTGCTTATCAGCATATTCAGATGATCAGTTATGCTATTATGTTCTTTTAATTGGTATAAACATTTTTAACCATTTGACCTTGACCTTAGACATTGACTAGATTTTCATATTTCACAGGTGTTTTCCTTGTGACAAGACCTTTCTTGGGATACCTCATGGGAGTCGTGGCCTAAGCTGCCATGTATGGGGGAATCAGTGTTTCACAATTAATCTTGTTCTCAGTTTTGTTAAAATGTATTCATATTCTAATCATACATGACATACTGTGTGAAGCCTGCCAGTATAAAACTATAGATTTGTGAGCCCATGCGGTGGTATATAATAAATCAGTATACCACCTCTCCTGCAGAGTGGGGATATAAAAAGGAAAGAAACTGCTTCTTTTCATAACTGCTTTTATAGAAAAGAAATAAACATGACATTGGAATGTATGCTCCACTTTAACAGTGACATTTTTTGAAAATACAAGAAATCAATTTAGAATACACATATTCTCAAAGGAAAACAGATGCTCTGCTTAAAAAAAAATTCTGCTAAAATTTGTTCCTTCATATTCTCTCATTTGATGCCAGCTTGGTTTCCTTGAATTACATGACATTTCTTATTCTTTATGTCCTTTTGTATAAGTTTGAAAAGTAGCTCAGCCTTGCAGTTTGCTGTGGATTTTAGTAATGATCTTTAATAAACCTTCTCTGTATCCATCTTGCACCAGTGACAACTTTTACTGGATCTTCTTTTCTTTCTGTTCTTATTCCTACTTTCTATTTTTCATGTAAAAATTACTTCCTGTCCACTGTGATTTTTTTTTGGGGGGGGGGGGCTGTGTGTCCTCTGCTCTGGTCATTTCTATCTGTTCACATGAAAATAAAAAAAAATCATTAATTTTGGTCATTTTGGATAAAAATTCATTAAAAATTATTTTAAAAACTTAAAACCGGAATCTTAAAATTCCGCTATATATATAACATATACATTTTCAACCTCTAAACATCATTATCTCCCTTTATGCATTGTCATGGCAATCATGTCTTAAGTCACCATGAATACATGTAACTTAATACACAATACATGTACCTGTCTGGTCTCCTTGCTAGAGGAACTGTAATCCTGAGAATCTTCATTAGGAAAATCTTGCAAGGACTGCAATGATCTGTGAATTTAAATTATTTTTTAATTTGAAAGTTTGGGTTAAAATCCTAAACATCAAATATATATTACATGTATCTGATATTTAAATGTTATCCTGAAAATTTTCTGAATCATGAGGAATGATTGATAAAGGAGAGGATTCAATGTTGTCATCAAACATTTTTCTTTCAATTTACACATGCAGTTAAAGTTTTTCTGCGGTTTGGACAAATTGCCGGAGATCTAGAGTAGAAATGAATTTGATAACAATTAATTTTTAAAGTGGTAAATGAAATGTTATTATATCATGAATTAATTGTAATTAAAACATACATGTTTTATTGATACTATGTGTAATGTGGTATAATTCATTTTGTTCTTTAATGTGACTATTTTTAATTTGTACAATATGTCCTTGACATGTAAAGTACACAGCATCAGAATGATCTCATCTGTACAGATCAACACTGTAAAACTAAAACTATTTATAAATGTGTGCAATATTGATATGCCGGCAATATATAGCTGAAAAACAGTGATCAGTAAAAAAAAATTATGAGACAGAAAGCTGCATCTTAGAAAAGTCAATAAAGAGTGGTTCATCACAATTAAGTAATTTATAGGAACTCCAAGTACAAATGAAATGGATTTGTCACATTCTAACACCCTTGGATAGATTTCTTTACCTACTTTACCATACATTACCTTGCAGAGCAAATAACTTAATTGTATCAAGGTCCCAAAAATGATTTCACATATAGTATGACCAGGGACCTATATAGGTCCCTGGTATGACAAAGTATATGTACTTAGATCTAGAACACTATTAGCAGCAGTAAATCTGTATGTCTGCATGTACTGAGTTAATTTTCATAATTTTACACTTACACTTTTTTTATCAATTCTTTCAAATATTCTACGGTCCTCATATTGCTTAAAATTTCAAAAAATCTAACCCTCTATTCAGTTATCATTGTCAAAAGTCAAAGGTTTAATATTTTCGTGGTATGATTTCTACAAATCCTGTTTGTTAAAATAGAATGGACACAAACATATTATATATCACTTGGAATCATAAATTTATCCAAACAATTTTATTCAAATATACTGAATTTTATAGAAAATAAAATACCGGTACCCAAAACGGGCACATATATTTCACAGTTGTATTACTTGTATATGATTCAATGTCATGTACATGTAATATGTGCAACTGTGCATCAAAGTTTTTTATGGTTTTGTTTGTTTTTATTGTCTTATATTTCAATATACAGTAAGTTACCAGGTACTTGAGACAACTGAATAGAATTATACATAAAAAAAAATATTTACACATTGCAATGGGGATTGGTCGGGGACTACCACACCACTACATGTATCTCTTGATCTCTATTTCAAAGACATCTTGAAGGGAACAGTTAAAATCCTCTCGGCCTTCGCCCCATATCACCCTGATTTCCTCATATTTTCCTTTCTACGAGTAGCTATACGTGTAATACCCAGCATGTCCAGATCAACCCTTTGGCTTTTCTTATAGATTATCCCTACTTTGTTAATTGTTTTTCATCAAATTCTGAGTCTCTTGAGGTAGAATTTTCCTGAACAAGATGTTTCAAAACAAGAAGAAAAAATGTAGATTTTATTGTCTGCCATCTTGTTTACATTTAACACATTTTGTATTATTCAATGCCGAAGAGCTCCAACAAGGAAAATAACTCGGATAGAGAAAAAGCACATTTAGACCAACTTCATAGTGTAATAAAATGTTTATTTTTTTTCATTTACCCAAAAATGTTTTAAATGATATTTGCAAAATCACATTTCTTGCATCTAAATCTCCCTACTAGGGTTTTCACATCACTTGTCAAAGTATTTAAATATTAACTCTAACAAGGGAGGTAACGAGGATTAACTATTCACTTTTTTGGCATCAGAAAATTAGAAATTGTAAAAACTTTGTGACATACACTATTTTTTACATAGTTTTGATTGTTATGAAGCATATAAAAAAATATGCACATTAACAGCTTTGCCTAGATTTTTTTTTTTTTTTTTGATATTATTGATAAATAGCAATATTCGCTATAATTTACACCTTTTAGCCCCGTCTCCATGGCAACCGGGTAAACTACCATGCTTTCTTTTGTGTAGTCAATCTTTTCATTCATTGAAGTTTCAGTAAAAAAAAAAAATGAGCTGAATCCAAGACATTGCGTGGCCACGTCATTTTGATATTTATAGAGAATTGATATTAAACAAATAGTTATGCTTTATTCATTATATCCTCCAACTTTGTCATTATTAAAAAAGTCATGGAGATTCAAAATCTCTCCGTTGTAGGCGAGCGTCAATTCATTATTAGAGTGTTCTCTATGTCAGCCCTTTACTGTAAATCTACAAGTATCTGATAAGATATAGTAACTGTACTATAATATATATTTAACAACTTTATGAGGTTGGAAACTGTCCAACACACGATGGCTTATCCTTCTTTTTTGAGACAATTTTCAACAATGGGGTCGTTTTTAAGGACCTTTTTAGTGAGAACAATCGATCTGTTTTATGATGTTTACTCCGTCGAATAGCGCATAATTTAACTTTTGTAAAAAGCAATACAACCATTACTCTGCCCAAGGAGCAGTAAAGGAAACACACAAATTTTCAACTTAGAATTTGTCGCGCTGCATCGTTCATATAATTGAAAGAAAGGTAAAAAAGTGTAAAATTTATACTGCTTATGTTTTAAAAGCATATCTAATATTCTTGTAAAGACGAATAATGACACCCATCGAATAATGACCGGGGGTCATTTTTCGCTGTCGAAAAATGACCCCCGGTCAATATTCTACGGCGAAAAATGACCCCGGTCCTTTTTCGACGTCGAAAAATGACCCTTTTGCTCGTAGAAAAAGTGTCACCACCCTAAAAATTTGCAGAACCCACGTGAAGAAAAATGACCCCCGTAGAAAAATGACTCCCTGTTGATTAAAGCTGAAATTTTTAGGGGGCTAAAAAAAATTAGATAAAGAAGCAGATTGGCCAAAATGCTCACCTGAGTTAATTGGGAATAAATTTATGATATGTTGATCTCATAACATTATAAAATTATAGCTATATTTTAAGGCCAATGCGATGATTCAGAATCTAAAGGAATAAAAGATTTATCGAGTCTAAAGGGTTAGGTAAACATTGTTTTTCGATGGTGAAAATCATCGTACTGACAGAAAAAATCAGCAGTATTATATATTATTATATCCTCCGCTTGAAAAGCGGGAGGGTAAATAGTGATCGGAATGTCCGTCTGTCCGTCTGTTACGCTTTGGGGTATCCATCTCAATTTGAATATATTGGTGCCCAACGTAGGGTTTTCTTACAAGAAATACAGTTGCAAAATAGGAAAGCCCTAGCACCACTTGTTCAAAAGTAATGTCTAAGGATAAGTTTTTGAAAGGTACAGTGTAGGTCAAACTCAAAGGTCAAAGGGTCAAAGTTGATGGTTTCTTAAGAAATGTTTAATGTACATTTAACAAGGATTACATATGTGAAGTATGAAAACCCTAGCCCTTACCGTTCAAAAGTTATGGCCAAGGTTAAAGTTTTTTTTTCATAAGTACGGAAATCTCCAAGGTCAAGGTCAGAAGGTAAAAGTTTTTAGTATCCAATGAAAGGACATGCCATAAAAAATACATATGTGAAGTATGAGAGTACTAATATCTACCGTTTAAAAGTTATGCCAAAATAAAAATTTGGCATATTTTTGTAAAATGGGACAAATTCAAAGGTAAAGATCAAATTTGGTGGTACCCAAAGTAAGGCCTTGTCACAAGAAATACACATATTAAATATGAAAGTCATAGCTCCAATAAATGAAAAGTTTTGGTCAAGGTTAAAGTTTTTCGGACAAACAGACCGCCAGATAGACAGACAGACATACAGACGGACACGATAAAACTATATACCCCCGAATCACCAATTACGGGGACATACAAAGAAATGGTCTTGAATTAACTTTTCATATTAGGATACAGTATAAAGAAGAGGTTACAAAAATGAAAATGTTCTGATTTTCATATTAAATTCTCTGAAAAATATACTCAGAACTGAGTAAAAGGGTAGAGTAAAACAAGAATTAAGAAATGTAATGAATACTGTGTGCTAAATCAAAAGGTTATGTCTACATGTATAGTTTTTGCATTAGAATGTGTATTTTACACTAGCCCATAGCTGTACAGAGCATATTATTAGGCGTTATACCACCCCACTCCCATACTTATTTACGAGGAAGTCAATTATCAACAAAAGCAACAAAAAACTACCCTACCTTTATTTTTCTAATAGGAGGGACTAAAATAAGCTTAAAATAATCTACTATTCTACTAATTTTCAACTGTTACTTTACCACAATACTTTCAAGTATACCCCCACCAACATTTAAAGTATGCTTTAATCATGGCGAAGTAAATTATGATATGATAGTATTTGTGTGAAGGCTTAACTTCATTTCAATATTTTATCTAGAGCCTCTTTCAGTATCTCATTGAAAGGTGTAAAGTTTTATTTATATTTTTGCTTTTCATTTATTATTTTTTTTGTTTTGATTTAACGTAATGTTCTTTTTTTGGGGGGGGGGGTATAAAAAAAATATGTATTTGCAAAGATTTAACATATCTTTAATCATATAGTGATAGTCTGCATGTATAGGATGGAACATATAAAAAATATACAGCATCTAGTCGTCCTGTCACCCATTTCTATTTTTACTTACCCGTCCGAATGAAACCTTATTAATTCGAACAAATTACTTATTTGTACGCACTGGTATTAATTCGTCTGCTAAAAATTTCTACTTTTTGCCAACAAATATTTTTTTTTCTGAAACACTGTATCAATGGAGTCAGTAAAGAAAACAAAAATCATATTCCTAAATTTCATCTCCAGCGTGCGTTGGATCCATTTACATGTGCCATCTTTGATTTTCTAGGTTTGCTCCTTTATCAGAGAAATGAAGATTAATTTGCTCAAAACTGATCTGTCAATATTTCGCCAGAGAGAAATGAGGAAGTTTATTACCCCTACGTGCTAAGAAGAACAAGGATCAAATCATAGACCTAAATCGCTTTAGGTCTATGATCAAATCTATTCGAACAAATGCATGAATTACTCGAAGGAAGAACAATTATAATATACAGTATATTTCTCCCTTTCATCTGTTATAAATTTTTTATCGCTTTAAAGGGGGTCATTTTTCAATGGGGGTCATTTCTTATAGTACGAACATATAAAATAATGACCCTTAGGACTCATTTTCTACAAAAATGATTTTTTTCTACGGGTGGGGGTCATTTTTTGTCGTTGAAAAATAATCCCCCGGTCATTATTCGAAGGGGGTCATTATTCGTCTTTACAATTTTCGCCAACTGTGTTTCTCACATTCTATTTGATTGCGAATATACGGGCGTCTGGTAAAACAATTTAAAGGTGCATAGACACAGATTTAAAGTTCATATTTTGTCAAATTTTCTGTATAATATCATGACTTATTTATGGATGTGTCAATCAAACCCGTCCAGAATTGAAGTTTCAATAACATTTAGATGAAATAAAATTATTATATTTTCGTGTAAAATGCTTTTGCAATATATCTGTGGTGATATTATACTGAAAATTTGAGAAAGTATTAACTTCGTTAAATCTGTGTCTATGCACCTTTAAACTAGTAGTATACATATGTACAATTATTGCTGTTTTTTAATGTCAACACTTACGACTCAGCCACCTGAGTTCAATGTTTTCTCGAGATCAAAGGGACGGCTGAATATTTTACGAAGGTGGCTTAATCATCGTATTGAGTGAAAAAAGCTATAAACTATCTTTAATAATTATGATTCAATAATCAACACATAACACGGTTTATGCTATCTTACTTGTTTATTTTCTCTTAGGTCTTAGCTAAATGCATTTAGTAAGATCAAATCAACATCACCAGTTGTAATGATTTGCTTTTTTAACAATATAAAAAGAAATAATGTTAAGCTCTTTTATAAAATATATTTTAAAGTTGTAGGCGTGAAAAGAAAAAAAGATGAGAGCTAAAAAATCTTTCAATATCGCCAAAAAATTGATTATTTAACTTAAAATTTAAATTAATAGATGCGGTAGGTTAGGGGCCCAATATTTTGCGGGATTAATATTTCACTACTTTCAGTCTAAATTAAAAATGAAAATTTACGTTAAAAAACGTTGATTTGGGAGAACTCCAAAGTACTTTGGGTCTCGATCCCAAATTATATTCCCTTATGTTATGTTTACCTGAGTGGAAGTAGGGAGGAACTGAAATAGCTTTAAAAACTGATTGTATTACTTTAGAATTACCTTAGAATGTGTCTTCATCATAATTAACTTCTACGAAGTATTTTCTATAACATTTTTTATGCGCCAGGATTTCATTTAATATATCTTTTAGGCTTCCAAGTTTAACTATGCATTCTTGCAAGACCAATACTAGAATTCGATCTTCATTATTCAATTTTATTTAATCGTTTAGTATTTTATTGAAGAAAATGTTTTATTTGCAAGTAAGAAGCTTTATAATTCAGAGTCAAAATTTGCTGTAAATGAATACATAACATGAATGTTTTTTTAAATATGTAAAGAAAGGAAAGTTAGAATTTAAAAAAATCTAAAAATTTTCCAAATTTCCTTTCCATCGCAGAATTGTTAAGGCTGAAATAAGGCGGAGAGGCCTAATTTATACGGGAAAAGTCTACTGTGACATCACACAAAAAGGCACATGTAGTTTTTCCTCATAATACCAGAAAATGAAACAATTTGCAACTTTGAACTGTACTATTATAATAAACATCAAATAATCTTATTAATGCATAAAAAATGGTTACAAGTTAAATCCCAGACAGCAGGATAAACAAATCACCGATCGGAATGAACTTGTCGACATGACGTCGTTTTGGCAAAAATAACGTATTTTATGTACAGGTAAAGGCAGATCAATTAATTTTTTACAGTGAAAAATGTGTTTTATTGATAAACAGAATGTTTATTTTAGAATGTCTATTAATACCAATGTAAAACCTTTGTTTAGTGCGATTATTCAATAATTATCGAGAGAGTGTACGCGGGTATGTTAAGGAAGCATATAAATTATTTCTCGGGAAATTTAGACTTTTTAAAGAAAATTAAATTTGATAATTTACCAAAATCGCTGATAAACGTAAACTATTATTATTTATTGCATAAAGATACGACATGCACCGCCAACATAGCATCACGTGACTTTTATTAATAACCAAATTTTCCTTAATAAAAAAGCTAACAGAACAATAATATCCCGGAGTTTAATAATTTCTTTGAGTGAACAATGTAGTTGAAAAACATCTATTTTGCCCCAAAAGTGCTGCTAGAATCCCTCTCTCCCGTCAGTAAAATGATTATTCCACACATTTGCAGGAAACTTTACCCGATGTTTTAAATTCTTTACATAATTATGAATCGAGATTTTTCGTAAAACCATGCTTGACTTGGAATTCTAGCAGCACTTTCCAAGTATTTTAGGAGGCAAACTTTCCATCTGTACAAATCTTGTGTTTTGAAATATACAGCTTATTGTTGTTCTCTTGCATTATTTTTGTCACAAATGACAGAGGGCAGTCGGACCGAATTACGTATGTACCTGACTGTCTTCGAAAGAGAATATTATCGATGAAAATCAATTAGCATACCTGTTTTAATAAACGGAACTCCATATGAATTACACAAAATATTCACGATATTTGCTTTTAAACTTCATTTTACGTATCTTTATGCATGCCGTCTTAACCAAATTCTCTTTACAGACATGATCAATTCCAAAGTTATATGTACTTGATGTTTCATATGACGTCATCGTAGTAGATTTTAATCAAAATGACAGAATACAGCATAACAAAATAAAAACATTTCATTTTTTGTTAATGTTTACACGTTTCTATTCATTTTCTAGAATTAAATTACATCTCTAAATACCAATATTACGAAAACTTGTGTTCTAGAATTGACGTCATCTCGCCTACTATGACGTCATAATGTTGCACTGATTTCAAGGTAGAATATTTCGTATGCTTCCCTATTCCCCCTGCGTATTTAATTAATTATATCCTGCTTTGGTGTACAGGTTTGGCATATTTAACATCTAAGTGACTAATCGGGGATAAATACACACAACTCGTTGGATAAAAATCATATCCAACTACTTCATGGAACATCCTATATTTATCCCATGTTTATCGCTCCATCCTCTGAATATGACTCATTGGATATTTTTGATATCTCACAACTGTGACGTCACAATAGATTTTGCATTAGAGTGATGAATAAAATAAGGTAGAACCCTATATAAAAACAGGGTAAACATTGATAGTGACGTATTAAATATAAAAAGAATCTCCCATTATTTGAAGCAGGATCTGATTTTTATCCAACTCCTTGAGTCTTTTTATCCCCGAGGACACGCAACTCATACTCAACTACAAATCATAGGATATCCTATATGTCTATTAGAATTATTGATTGTTTTTTATGTAATTTACATGTATGCATTTTATCTTAATTTGTAAAATGTAAGAGTCAATAAAAAAAGAATGAAAGAAATGAATTCTATTTTAAGGAAGAAAGTAACCGTTCACAGTCATAAAATCAAAGTTTGCATTTTACCTCTAAACTTCAAAATCCTGTACAGATTTTAACACGTTTCAAAAATGCTAGTACATTTAAATAAGAGTATCAAAAATACTTGTAAACAAGGTGTTAAAAAAGGAGAGCATGTAAATACTCCATTTTTCTCAATTTTCTGACTTAAAACTTGATTTCTTACCCGTTGCGTTTGATATGTGGAATAATTTCACACCATTTTTCAAGTAAACTAAATTTTCTGATTTCGTTTTCTTCTGTCATACTTTTGTGGATTCTTTTCAAATCAGTCCCAGATGTTTTGGAAATTTTTCTTTCAAGATCTTCTTTGTCATCAAAATACTGAATATGAGGCCAATCATAAAAGTCACTAAACTGAAGCCAGCACATTTCATCTTCTGGGTGATCTTTGATTTCAGTATTGGGATTAAAAGAATGAAAGCTACAGGGATGTTTCTTCATTTTTGTCCAAAGTTCTTTATCGTCTTGACAATAGGGTTCACTAGTACTTGTTCGATCAGACCCAAGTCCACCGTTCTCCCACATATATTTCAGACTCGGAAAAAACAAAGGTATATTTAAAGAATACAGTTCAGTAATCTTAAAAGAATGCACGGCATACGGAAAAAAAATAGTTGCTGGGTAACTCGTCAAATCATTTAATGTGTAATGATTATACTTGTGATGAAGTATTGTTATATTGAAATTTGTTTTTTCAACGGCTTTTGGTATTTTCCCCCCTCTGACAAACATAACTAGAATATCTTTTTCCGTTGGTCTATAAGTAGCATTCTCCGTGTAAAACCCCGAAAAACTAGATATCAAATTTAATGATCGAATTCCAGTGTAGTGATACAGATACTCATAATCATATCGATTGTTGGCACCAATTACATGTCTCGATTTTGCACCCTTTTTCTTTTCTGCAAGCTCATGCAACTTTTTATTGAGCTCTTCCCAACTTTTTACGTCACATCGACCTAAATTATACCTATGAGCTGGTAAAAACAAGATGGACTTAGTTTCATTAAATGGCATCCAAAACTCACACATAGATGCTGGAAATGCACAATAGAAGGCATCGGTATTTGCGAACGTGATATCTTCTCTATAAATTACAGCATTTTGTCTTACACTGCCGTCTGATAAAGGTGTTGAATGAGTCGTATATTTCTTTAATTCAGGTGATAGCTTTCTGTAGATGTTTATGCCAAGACATTTGAAAACTTCGGGATAGAGTGATTTGTTTCCTTTGATTCCAAAAATATAAACCCTTTGATTCAGTCTAGACAGCAGAGACGGTACATCAATTCGTGTTCCATCATGCAAATCAGAAGTCCAAAACGTAGCAGTAATATTGTTTCTATTAAGCTCTACACAATTATTTGGCATTCCTCCTGATCTCGACAAAATGGAAGATCAAATGTCCGTTTTAAATACAAGCTTTGACATTGTGGAAGCTCTTGTGTCTCTTTGTCCTAAGTCATAACCAGCAGAAATAATAAACGCATAATACATGTAATGAAATCCACCACACTCCGTACCTGATATTGAAAATATCACTAATATATAAAACATGAATTGGAAAATTCACAAGTTTCTACTTGACATAAAGTAATAATCAAACAATTATTGAAACACATATTTCAAACAATTCTGTTTGTCCAGAAAGGTATAGTCTCAGTCCTTGTGAATCCAAAGAACCAGTTCTGATATTGGCCTTGTGTAAGTCGTGGATATGTCGTCCTTTATTATTCTCACCTCCACTTTACGCACTTTGTCGTCAGCACTTTTGATTTCGTTAGTTATGATTCCAAGCGGCCACTCGCACCTTGCATTGCTTGAGTCTTTCACAAGAACAACGTCTCCAACACAGAGATCAGGTAAGATATTTTGCCATTTACGCCTAATTTGGAGTGTCTGTAGGTATTCCTTTTTCCAGCGATATCCCAGAAAATATTAGCAAGATGTTGGAAACAGTGCCACTGGGATTTATACATATCCTTGATGCTGAATGGTATAAAATTTGTCGGAATGTTGTAAGTTTTCTGAGTCAGCAACATGTTTGGGCTGAGAATCATAGGAGCTTCTGGATCTGAGGACACTGGGACTGTCGGCCTGGAATTGACGATGGCACATACTTCGGCCATATGGGTTGTCAATACTTCATGAGTAAGATGTTTTGAATGCAAGTCCATGAGCATTGAGTCCAGTATCCTACGAGCAATCCCAATCATACGCTCCCACACTCCACCCATGTGGGAGGAATGTGGGGGATTGAAGATCCAAGTCACCTTCTGGTCTAACAGAAATTCCCCAACAGGTTTATCTTCCACGTTTATAACCTTGACGTCTAAATCATCAATTGCTCCAACGAAATTAGATCCACGATCAGATCGGATTTCTTTTACATTTCCTCTGAGAGAAATAAATCTTCTAAAGCAGTTGATGAAAGAAGAGGATGAAAGTTCTTCAATCACTTCTATATGAATGGCTCTTTTGTATAAGCAAGTGAAAAGTACGGACCATCGCTTGCTGTTCGACACTCCACCTCTCGTTCTGCGAGTCGCAATTGTCCATGGACCAAAGGTATCTAACCCAATGTAGGTGAAAGAAGGGCATGGTTGAATTTGGTCTGCTGGTAAGTCGGACATCAGTTGACTCTGGTATTTTCCACGTAGTCGACGGTACTTTACACACTTGTGTAGCAGTGAGGATATTAAGCGCTTCTCTCCAATAATCCAGAATCCTGCCGATTGCAGTGCCCCAGCTGTGAAATGTCTCCCTTGATGTTTTACCATTGCGTGAAAAGGATTAATAAGACAGCTGCATGATGATTCTTCGGAATGATAAGTGGATATCTCTCATAAACACTAAGGTATCCTCTCTTCAGTCTACCTCCTACACGCAGCAACCCGTTTTGATCAATAACTGGGTTAAAAGACGTGAGGCTACTACTTCTGGGCAATGGCCTTTGTGATTGCAAGCACATAATCTCCTGCGCGAAAACCTCCTGCTGGACCATGCGTATGATGAGGTCTTCAGATGAAAGTGAGTCGTTTGAGACTGTAAGATCCTTCGGAGAGTGATACCTCCTAGATAGTGCTTTCAATCTGTCTATGGATCTAACCAAAACTTTCCAAGTAGAGAAACTCTCCAGCCTATGAGTTATGTGAAATGCCTCAAGTTGATCGCTTTTGTCGTCAATAGTTGTTTTTAGAGTTTCAACTTTTTTAGTCTTGCGGATTTCAGCGTCATTCTCAGGATCACAGAAATGATGTTCTGTATTGAGGTTATCTTCAATTGGTTCTCTGAGTTGAGGAGGTCTTGAGATCCACCTGTCGTTGATAATGTGTTCAGCAGTCATGTTCCTTGTGACGGAAACTGCTGGATTATGTTTAGTTGAAATATACTGCCATTGGTCATGTGTTGTTGACCTTCTGATTCGTTCGATCCGGTTTTCTACATACTTATAGAATCACCTGCTTTGGTTATGTATATCACCCAGAACAACGAGACTGTCGATGTAACAAAGAGGCCCATGGGCAACATCAATCACCTGAGAAGCTTTGACCATTCTGTTCTTTACCAGATTTCCCCCTTGTAATACATAATACATCCCCACTCTATCCTACTGATCATAATTTAGAGAATTTAAAATCTACACTACCCCAGGATCCTTCCATGTGCACATAAGTGTCAGCTTTTCTGGCCCAGTGGTTCTTGAGAAGAAAATTTTC
>NW_026926319.1:0-27139 GCF_032062105.1 Saccostrea cuccullata
TTATTGGCCCAGTGGTTCTTGAGAAGAAGATTTTTTAATGACCCCACCCTATTTTTGCCTTTCTTGACTATCTCCCCTTGTGAGGGGACTTGGCCCTTCATTTTAACAATTTAAATTCCCCTTCACCCAAGGATGCTTTGTACCAAGTTTGGTCAAAATTGGCCCAGTGGTTCTTGAGAAGAAGACAAATAATGTGAAAAGTTTACAGATGGACAGACAGACGGACAAAATGTGATCAGAAAAGCTCACTTGAGCCTTTGGCTCAGGTGAGCTAAAAATGTCTTTTTCCATGTTGCACTGTTTTGAACAGAAGTTAAGATTGGTCTAGATCAAAACATACAAGCACATATACATGTATTTTATTTCTCTTTATTGAGAAAAAGAGTTCAGAATACACTTTATCAAGCATAATGCATTTCATTAATAAAATCTGTAAAGAGATGTCTTTGCTGCAAGCCCCAAAAAGATTACATTAATTCATAACTGAAATTGCAAATTTTCACTGAAGTTCAGGTATTCTGTGAATATTTCAATGCACCAATATTTGATGAAAAAAAATAATAACATAATAAAACAAGAAAATATTTATATATATCCTGTCTTCCTATTATAAGCATGCCCCATGTCCATGTTTACCAAAATTAACTCTTCATAGTGAAAAAATACCTATTTCAACTCAGATGCTTACTTCTGTTCTTTACTAGTTAACCCAAAAATTGTTTTATATTATGGGGAAAACCATTTTAGAAACAAATGACGGAGGGTTTCACTTACCTGATAAAAAGTTTACAAATATCCTTGAAAATTGGATTACACTTAACTCTAATAATAAGATTGTATAAATGAAATTTATACCTTTAATATCTGCACAAATATACACAAGTACTACTGATGAAATTGCAAAGATTTAAACATTTTTAGGTTTAAACATGATTATTTTTTCTCTGTGCGATAACCAACATGTAGTTTTAACCATACATCAGAATTTTTATCAAAAAACTTGGAATTGAAAGGACATGTACACAAAATAACAATAAGTTATTGAGAAGATAATATTTCACAAAATATTAATATGACTGATGACAAAATACTGGCATATGAATATAACGAATGTATATCCTTATTCCCTTTCATTTTTAAAACTATAATTTATAAATCTAAAGATGCTGACTTTTAAATGCCCCAAAAACATGTCAGTTGAAATTGCCTTTTTATGACTACCTTATCTTTCGTTAACAAAAAGTTTGATTAAATGACAATAGTTATAGATTCTTTGAAGAAATAAATATCTCCTCAAGTATAAAAATAGACATAAAATTCTACACAACTTTTATTTATTGTCACCTCCACAAAACATCCCAGTGCAATTAAAAAATAATCATCTTATTTCTCACTGTACATAAATATGTAATCAATTTTAACTTTTAGACAGATTTTAATGTCTGTTTATCCTTCTTGTATCAACTTGAACTTGCTTCCACACCTTTACCATTTAGTGCATGTCTATGCGCCTGTAGTACAACAGATATGGTACTCGGCCTGGGATAGCCTTTAAGACGGTACCAACGGACACATGCTTGACTAGACTATCGTCAATCATAATCCAGTTATTGATGGCAGGATGAAACACGGCAGTAGTGTAATGGCCTCCTGTTGCCTTCTTACCATGATGGTACACCACTGTAAAAAATAAAGTAAATAATTTCAATAGTCAAAAAATAAGAAAGTTATAATTTTTTATCAGATGGAAATATCAGCTGAACAAACCTATACAAACATTTACTTGAATATTATATCAACCTGATTACAAGGAAAAATCATTTTCATCTTGAGACTTATTGGCGAGAACATTCATACATGAAAGATTAAAGGAATGCATGAAAAATCTTTGATAACCATGGGAAGAAATGTTTTCTGTGAGTTTTCATGATGACTTACCAGCAAAGAGTTTGTAAGACCTCTGATGAATCTGAAGCTTGTTCCGGACATTGGGGGACAATAAATCTACAACCAAACCAAACTATACATAATACATGTACAATAAATGCACAGACCAAACTATGTACAGTGTATTATACATGTTCATAATCTTGAAACACAGAAATGAAATGCCCATGAAATTCATGATTTTCAATATTTTCAGTTCATCTAAATTGATGTAAATTAATTTGACCCTTTCAAGGTAATTACTATGGGAGATATATGTCGTCTATGTACAAGTAAATATAAGTCATACCTTTGGTAATTTCGAGGTCAATACCATACTCCAAATTCTTCAGCAGCTTCTGACTTCCTCCATCTTTATCGTAAACAAAGAATTTAAGATGGAGGATCAGCACAGGTGGCAGTTCTTCTAAGGTCAAATGTCGCACAACGTCTACCTGTGGTCAAAAAAAGCTAGAGGATGAGCAGATGAAATTTTTAGAAAAATAATTTGTCCTCTGACCTTTAATCTCCTGGGCCTAAGAATGACGGTATTAGATGTTATTTTGATTTTAACTTACCTCTGCTTTGGTTTTGGAGCAAGTGAATCCTGATACGGACTCTCTAGATACAAGACCTTCTAAAGCTTCTTTCACAGAGTAAACTTTCTCTGACTAGAATTAGAAAAGTAAAGAATTACAGGTATGCCAAGGTTTCCAAGGTTTCCTACAAATACATGTACCATTTCAATGAAAAACTAGATGCTGTCATGAGACAGTAATACCCGCACTAAGGTGTTTGCCTCTAAATACACGCTCCTACATATTGGGCGGCTTTCCAAAGAAATAGTCAAAATAATTCTATAATTTACATGTATTCATCAAATTGAGTATGAAATTCTCAGACCCTGTGACCAATAACTCAGAACCTCTTATATTTATTTTATACATGTTTAATTCATTATATACCAGTCTGAATTTTATTAATGATGTAAATTCATGCACGGATCTGTCGGGGGGGGGTCAGGACCCCCCCCCCTGGAATTTACAAGGTTAAAAAATGTATATACTAAAACAAGTAAAAAGTTACAATGGACCCCCATTGGAAAATGCAGATCCCCCCCCCCCCCCCGGTAAACACGAATATGTGTAAAATAAGTATGAAAAGTTAAACATTTAATTTGCGGCAATAGAAGTCACCACTACTCCCCCCCCCCCCCCCCCCCCCCACGATATAGGTTTTTGACGTTTGGGTGAGATTTACTTTAGGTTTTTTTTTTCGATTGTCAATTTCTGGGATAGGATTTTTTTTTGACTGAGGAGGACCCCCCCCCCCGGAAAAAATTTCTGGATCCGCGTCTGAAATTAGATTTTGATATATGTTTTGCTCATAATAGGACCTTTTTAAATTTACTAACCCCCCCCCCCTCGACACCACAATCACACAGCACATACTTTTTGGAATAGGCTAGATGGAAAAGGTTTGTTAAAATTTAATATCGTTTGTTATGAATTAATTTAAAATTTGTTCTTGTACTATACATGTGAACATGTAAATTTCTACATCACATCACGTTGCGTCACCCATTATCATATTTATAGATTAAACACCATTTGGCACACCTCGGCCGATTCCCACTTCATCTGATAAGGTGATGGAATCGACGAAGGTTCGCCAAAATGGCACATGGCTGCAGTCTGGTGTGCATTGGATTAATTCATTTTGAGTTATAATTGGATTTATATTTCATGAAGTTGAGACACAGGGAGTCGGTAAGTAGAAGTTTTAGTATAGTGGGGGGTAAAATACACCCAAATTATTAGGTTAAAGTTTAAAAAGGGTGAAAGATCATCGCATGCCACACTAGACGAATTTCATATTGTGAAGTTATCTCCCGTTGTCGATGTGACATTCAGTTACTGCCAATACTGGTGCGGATCCAGAATTTTTTTCGGGAGTAGGGAGGGGGGTTCACATCTCAGTCAAAAAATTTCAGCCCAGAATTTCGTGACAAGCAGGAGAAAAAAATGAAAACAAATAAACAAATAAAAAAACAATGATAGTGAGGTCAATGTTTTCTAAGTTTATAGGGAGAGGATGTCAAGAGTCATTTTTTACTTGCTACAGTATATAGTCTTGTTTAAATAACAAAGCAAATGCCAGATGGGGGGGGGATGGGGGGATTCCAATCTTCCTACCCACTTCCTGTCCCTGAAATAACAATGTATTTTGTTATTCCAGTTAAATAGTATATTTTTTTCCATTTGACTAATTATTATACATATTTTGTTTCTTGTGTTTAGTATGTCTGTCTATAAGTCTGCAGAAATTAAATCCTAGTTAGCTTGCCCATAAGTTTTAAGTGGGATGGGCTATACAAATAGCTTCCACATTTTATAGGTTTATTTCTTGTGACAATTTAATAAGACCTTTTATTTGGGTACCATTAATTTTTACCTCTGATCGCTTGACATGGGATACACATTTTTACAAGAAAAATACCAAACTTTAAACTCTGCCTAAATTTTGATCAGTAGGTGCTAGGGCTTTCATACTTATCATGACATATTGTATTCATTGTGAACTGTCAATAGGTATAAATATGTTTGAACTTGACCCTAGAGTTTGAACCACTTAAACAAAAAAATTAACCTTGGCAATTAACTTTTGAACAGGAATTACTAGGGATTTCTTTATTTCACATGTGCATTCCTTGTGACAAGACTTTCTTCTGATACTAACAATTTGAACCCTTTGACCTTGACCTTTGATTTTGACATATATTTGAGAAACTTCAACCTTCGCCATAGGCTTCCATACTGGGACATCAGTGTTTCACAAACACATCTTATCTTCATTATTATTTGGCGGTGTCTCCATATGAGGGAAGATGTATTCACAACAAACAAACAAATCACTAAAGAAAATATAAAACATGAATATGTTGGTCATGCATATCTCTGCAGGAAAAAAAACAGCTTTTCAAATACTCCAACCATATCGTAACCCTTTCAAAACACTCATTTGAGCTTTTTTGGTTTCCTTAGCATATAATGTCTGTCGTAACGTGTTGTCCATCTGTTTGTCTGAAAACTTTTTACATTTTTAACTTCTCTAGAACCACTGGGCCAATTTTACCCAATTCATATAGAAATATGTACATTTGTATGTCAGACTCAGTCCATCTGTCTCAATAAATTTAACCTTGGTTATCACGGTTATATCTACTGAATGAGAAGAGACATTCATATTAAACTTATGTATTAGTATATATATTTACCTGTGAGAATGGCATGGTTTTTTTTTTTTACATGTGACCTAGAAGTTTGACCAACTTGCAAAAAAATTAAATTGTTATAAATTCATCATTTTGAAAGAGAAAAGTTTAAAGTTAGGGCATTCATATCATAATGCATGTATATTATTACCTGTGATAAGACCTTTCCAAATAAATCATGACTTTTACACTGTGACCTTGACCTTGAAGCGATCAAGCCTAACCTACTTTTCAAAAATGTTGCATTTGCTTATAACTTTTGATTGAGATGAGATATGACTCTCACATTTGACATGTACATAAATTACTCATAAGAATTCAAGGTGTTCCCAGCATGCGATGTTTTTTTAATGCGCCCGAATTTTTTCGGGGCGCATATTGTTTTTGTCCTGTCTGTTTGTCTGTTTATCTGTTTGTCTGTTTGTCTGTTGTCAACTTTAACCTTGGCCAAAACTTTTGAACCGTAAGAGATAGAGACTTCATATTTGGTATGCATACTCCTCTAATAAAGTTCTTTCAAATGACATCAAGGTCAATGACCTTGTGACGTTGACTGTGACCTATATGCTAAAAATAGGTTTTTCAACTGTTTGTCATAACTTTTGAACCATAAGAAATAGAGACTTCATAATTAGTATGCATACTCCTCTAATAAAGTTCTTTCAAATGACATCAGGGTCAATGACCTTGTGACCTTGACTGTGACCTATATGCTAAAAATAGGTTTTTCAACTGTTTGTTATAACTTTTGAACCATAGGAGATAGGGACTTCATATTTGGTATGCATACTCCACTAAAAAGGTTCTTTCAAACAACACCAAGGTCAATGACCATGTGACCTTGACTGTGACCTTTATACTTAAAATAGCTTTTTCCACTTTTTGCCATAACCTTTGAACCATAGAAGATAGGGACTTCATATTTGGTATGCATACTGCACTAATTAAGTTCCTTCAAATGACATCAAGGTCAATGACCTTGTGACCTTGACTGTGACCTATATGCTAAAAATAGGTTTTTCCACTTTTTGCCATAACTTTTGAACCATAAGAGATAAGGATTTCATATTTAGTATGCATACTCCACTAATAAAGTTCTTTCAAACAACACCAAGGTCAATGACCATGTGAAGTTAACTGTGACCTTTATACTAAAAATAGCTTTTTCTACTTTTTGCCATAACTTTTGAACCATAGGAGATAGGGACTTCATATTTAGTATGCATACCCCACTAATTAAGTTCTTACAAATAACACCAAGGTCAATGACCTTGTGACCTTGACTGTGAACTATATGCTAAAAATAGATTTTTCAAACTTTGTTGACGCCGGGCGCATAGTGTTTCACAAAGACATCTTGTTACCCCTTGACGTTGATGTTTTACATAATTTTCAAAATATTTAACTCTTTACCCCTTAATGCCACGATTTGACGCACTGGCCATATCCTTAGGGTGTTTGCCTGGCTGCCCCTTAAAGCGTTTTAGTTGAATTGGAGTGCAGTTTAAAACTGAACTAATAAGGGTCAAATAAATTTATTTATGCTATGTATTATATATCATTGGATTTGTAATAAATTAAAGTTTTAAAATCTATTTGCAAAATTTCGATCGGAGTTATCTGTGAATAAATAATTCAGGTGAAAGCAGGTCTAAATCGCAAAATAGATATTTTCAACATGTAAAACGGCTTTAATAAGCCAAAACTGTCTGTATAAATAATAAAAATTATGTGTGATGATATAATTGATGGTTAAATTATCATTTATTATAAATTTTATAAGTTTAATTCCTCAGAAATCAATAAATTGCAGTGCTACTTCAAAGTCAATCTTGCCGACAAATTTTTAGACTTGTGTGCTAAAACTTGATTTTTGGAAATTTGTGGATACTTTAATGATCCAATTTTATTAAAATGATTATTTCCTACAGCTTTACATTTATAAATATGTGTAAAATGGAAGGTATATTCTGAATTTGAGAGAAACAGGTAACGAAATCGGCACTGCGTGGTCCCGAACTTAAGAAAATTTTCGTATGTTATGTCGTAGTATAAAACACATATAGATCATTCAAATTTTCAAACCTTTCAAGAATTAGGTAGTTTATAGCTTGAATTTCATGTAATGCTTTACTGGATGAGAAAATATTGCCTATTAACTGAGTTATATGCTCCAAAAATATCGTATGTAACAGTCCGCCATTTTGAATTTTGGTGGGACTTTCCAAGATTCTTTGTTTGTTTACACAGGTAAATCACTTGATTTCTAACTGTAGTATGATGCAATCATCTATTGTTAACCTGCAGGTGGCCACCTGTGCTCAAATAATTAGTATACAAGCGGTAATTTCAAGTCAAATCAACAATGAAATACACATGTGTCAAAAGTCGTCATTAAGGGTTGGGGGCTAGGCGTCAGAAGTCGTCATTAAGGGGTAAAGGAGGGAAAGGTCTAAGGGGAAAAGAGTTAACTCTCCTAAAAGATGATTAGGCTTCTGAGTAACATTAAGGAAGACTTCAAGGAAGACAGGGCTTTTTGCACAAAAAACGTCATTTTTCAACCCACATTTGACCCCCCGGGGCAAAATCTAAATTCCAAAACCTTACTGCACATCTACATGACCCCACCAACCATCTCCCAAAAGATGATTAGGCTGCTGAGTAAAATGTAAGAGGAGTTCAGGGAAAACAGGGCTCTTTGTATGAAAAACATTATTTTTCGACCCCCATTTGATCCCCTGGGGCAAAATCTTAATTCCGAAACCTTACTGCACATGTACATGACACCACCAACCATCTCCCAAAAGGTGATTAAGCTGCTGAGTAAAATGTAGAAGGAGTTCAGGGAAGACGGGACTTTTTGCACAAAAAACGTCATTTTTCGACCCCCATTTGACCCCCCGGGGCAAAATCTAAATTCCAAAACCTTTCTGCACATCTACATGTCACCACTAATCATCCCACAAAAGATGATTAGGCTGCTAAGTAAAATGTAAGAGGAGTTCAGGGTATATGGGGCTTTTTACATAAAAAACGTCATTTTTCTACCCCCATTTGACCCCCCGGGGCAAAAATAAAATTCCGAAACCTTACTGCACATCTACATGACACCACCAACCATCCCCCAAAAGGTGATTTGGCTGCTGAGTAAAATGTAGAAGGAGTTCAGGGAAGACGAGAATTTTTGCACAAAAAAAGTCATTTTTCGACCCCCATTTGACCCCCCGGGGCAAAATCAAAATTCAGAAACTTTACTGCACATCTACATGTCACCACTGATCATCCCACAAAAGATGATTAGGCTGCTAAGTAAAATGTAAGAGGAGTTCAGGGTATATGAGGCTTTTTACATAAAAAACGTCATTTTTCGACCCCCATTTGACCCCCCGGGGCAAAATTAAAATTCCGAAACCTTACTGCACATCTACATGACACCACCAACCATCCCCCAAAAGGTGATTTGGCTGCTGAGTAAAATGTAGAAGGAGTTCAGGGAAGACGGGACTTTTTGCACAAAAAACGTCATTTTTCGACCCCCATTTGACCCCCCGGGGCAAAATCTAAATTCCGAAACCTTACTGCACATCTACATGACACCACCAACCATCTCTTAAAAGATGATTAAGCTACTGTGTAAAATGTAGGAGGAGTTCAGGGAAGAAAAGTGTGACAGACGGACGGACGGACGGACGGACATGAGTAACAACAATATACCCGAACTTTCTTTAGAAAGTGCGGGTATAAAAAGAATGGCTAAATAGTTTTCAAAACCATGCATGTTCATTTTGACGTAACTGCATTGCAATTTTTTAGTATGTTGCATAAAATAGGAAAACTTGGTAATGTAGAAACTAATCTAATTCTTGGGAAAAAATATGAATCTTAGTGTAGTCTACTTGTGAGCTAGGTTATATTGAAAACAGACAAACTGTGGGAGGAAGCTTTTTAAAATGGCTGTGACAGTCATAAATTGCATGAATGTCTTAAATGAAGAGTAAAGAGTGGCAGTACTATATTACATAAATGTCTAATTGAAACATGAAGATTACCTGAATGTCCAACTGGAGAGTGAAGAATGGCTGTAAGGTGGCCGAGTCTTTAGATGACGCTTTATAAAGGGCTGATCTTGTATACCCCACAAAAATCTCAGCCAAAGGGGTTTTCTCAAATGTTGCCTAAAAATGAAAAGACAATCATATACGTATTAACAGTAAAATATTTCTTCATACCTGTCACTACATTCTTCTCTTTATTCAGGTCATAAAATATTTGTGTTAATTTTGGATCCGTACAGTCCTAAGGTCATTCCAGTAATTAACATAGCTGTAATTCGGAGAAGTTGAACAATGCTTTTATAAATATATAAGCCACAACAGCACTACATGTACTTACTCGTCGTGTCAGAACACTTTTCTTTTTGGGGCCGACTTGTTCCCAGGAGTCTGAGCCGGCGTCCTCAGAGCTGTCGTCCACGACTACATCTTCTGCCACACTGCCGTTAGAGGCAGCAGAAGCTAAACAAAGAAAACACGGACAACACCATGAACTCAAACAATCAACAAATGTCTTAATAACAAGAGGACCCACAAAGCATGCAAAACTTTGCAGGACATTTTCATGTCACTTGAAAGCCTTTGTTCAGTTTTAGCTGTGTTGCTACCTGTAGTTGTCCCATTGGCAAATTTGATTAGAGTGGACATTTCTTCATGTAATCCATCTAAAATACAACTGAGAAATTCCTCAGCATCTTCTTGCTTTCCAAGCTGTCAAATAAAAAAAATGAAACAATCAATATCACTATCAAAATACCATACAATTAATATCTTGAGAAAAGTCTACTGTATACAGGGTTATTTTCGTCCCGTGTTATTTTCGCCCTTTTGAACTTATGAACAGTTTTGCCCCGTTTTAAATTCGCTCTGCCATAGTTCTGCTTAAGAAATTATGAGGTGTAATTTGAATTCGCCCCGTTTTAAATTCGCCCAATCAAGGAGAGGGCGAAAGGGGCAAAAATAAAACGGGGGCGAAAATTTCCCTGTGTACAATATATCATATGCCCTGTCAAAATACAGACAAAAAAATAACTAATTTTCCAAGGAATCAGTTTTATATCTATTTATATCCATTAAATATTTTCTCCTTATTTCTTTTCCCACTTCCCTTTCATCAATTCATAAGCTCTACGTTGGAATCTTTTTAAAGCCATCTGTAAGAAAGATTTTTTACACAGTAGCTTCTGCCAGCATTAAAACATCTAGTATTACTTAAAACATAAAGGATATAATATAATATTTTTTATCTTAAATTTGTAAATGCATGGTTCAAGGTTGCAATCATTACAGAAAAATTTAAGTAACTTTTACTTAAGTAGTAGAAGAGGCCATCTAAGACTGACCTTGAATGACTTGTTTGCTTCAATGACCTGGAGCATGTTGTACACATTGGTAGGTTCAAAGGCAGGCCCCGGGGTCAAATCTGTCAAGGTCCTCTTCCCTACAAATAAAGATACACAATACAGTTATACAACAATATCTAAAACTAATAATTTATACATGTACATGTGTACCAAGAAAAAATCCAAAAATGTAAAAAATATTCATAAACATCTCGAGGCATAAGCGAACTGGAATGAGAATCAAATGTATGCTTCCATTTACTTACCCCTTTCTGTTGGTCTGCCACATGGATGGAATTCATGAACAAACTGGACTCTAAAACAAAATGTACCATATTTAACAAAAAATCGTCTTCAATTAATTTGCACAATCATGTGATATACATGTATATGAGCACTACAATATAGATAAGTATACCTCAAGTTACAAAATATTTTAATATTTGTTTTCCTTAAATGCTTTCTCAGTTACAAAAAATCCTTATAGATGGTTTCCTTACATGCTATCTAAGATAGGTGTGCAGCTTTTGCCACGTCTGGCAGGAGGGTGAACTGGGAATTTTTTCATCACATTGTAAAATGGTGGACAGGAGACTAATGCTTGCAAAGTCTGAGATATTAGTCAGGAAAAGTAAACGAAAATTTTAACTGATGTTCCTTCTCCTAAAATACACCAAAAGTCTGAGAAAGTTATTATGTTATTTATAGCGAGGATTTAACTTTGGCATTATAAGCGACAGTGCTGATATTGACTCAAATATTGTTGAAATTGAATATCACTAAAAATTAATTGTGTTTTATTTGTTACAGCTTCTTTAGTGGTTATTTTAAAATCACTAACAATCCTTCTCGCTAAAAATAAAATACCAACTTTTAAGGAGAAATTGCTAAATTTGTGTCTCCCTAAAATTTCCACTTATATGGTATATGATACATGTACTGGATTAAGTATCAAATTCAGGGCTTTATAAATTTTTTCTCCAAAGGATACAGCATTAATGTAGCACCAGTTGCCTCGATTCATCAGTCCTCTTGGTTGAAGTCCAATAGGAACATGGTTGACCTTCATCCGAGATAGGGAGTCTACCATACAAAATATTATAAAACTTAATTAAAACTAGAAATATGTCCATAGGACATGAATGCCCCGCCGAGGATATATTAGTAAAACAACGTGAAAATTTGTATGTGTATAAAATTTGATCAGAATATCTTGAATAGTAATGCAGCTGAATTGCTTGTTTGGAAAATATAGGTCAGATCCAGCATCAGAAGCAAGTCTGGTAGTGTTCATCCCGAGATGCATCATCCGTGCAAGTTTGTATCAACATGTGAAGTTTGATAACACCATCTTAATGGTATGTTTAAAACTGAGCTAAACACTAATTTAAGAAAAGTGAGGTCAAGGTCAAAGGAAAGGTCAAGGTCAAAAAATGTTGAAGCAGTTGCATAGCTCTCATCAATATCTATCAGCATATGAAGTTTGATGAAAATATCTTGGATAGTTTCTTTGAAACTTAGCTTTGAACAGAGCTAAATGCAAAATGTGACGGAAGGACAGACTGAAGGACAGCTAGACAGGACGGAAGACGGACATGACAAACACTACATGCCCCGGCCATATTCATTGTGAGGCATAAAAAATTCATTCAGAGAGCAAGCTAACCTACTGTGCCTATTTTAACAATTTAACAACTGTCTACTCTTTACAAATATTGATTCGGCAGTGATTAACGATACATGCAGTTACCATTTCCAATACAATAGCACACTTTCAATATATAATTTTACCTCCAAATGTTTTGGCAAGTGGATCTTCAGATACGTCCACTGGTGCACAAGGTAACTTGGACTCAACTTTAGGAGTCTCGGCTGGTTTGGGGGAGTCAGTGGTGGGAGTAGGTGACCAGTTAGTCACTATGAATCCCTGTCTAGCCGGGTCTACGTTACTGAACAGCCCCGCCCACGACGAGGACTTTGGTTTGACAGCTTGATGAGGAACACTTTGTGGTGAGGTACTTTGTAATGACGATCCATCTGCTGACTCTCTGTGGGATTCTTCAGAAAAAGATCCACTCGTCTTGCCCAAAACTGGATACTGATCTGGGTCCAGGTCTGTGCGAGGGGCATCAAATTCAAATGTGAGGGGTTGATCTGCAAAATCTGCATTGTCTTTTGATTCTTGGTCAATCACATGCTGACTAGAAACGGGGGGAATATGTGAAGAGAGAGAATCAACAGACGATTCATGGATCATGGAGGTATTCTTTTCTGAGCCATCATAAGTTAAAGTGCTATTACTACAAGTATTTGGTGTCACATTTTGTGCTGGATGTTGCACAGATACCCTTGAAATGTGTTCTGACAATTTTTCAATATTTTGTGATTCGGTCTTTAAGGATGCATTGGTAGAAGAGATTTCTGTGCTTCCTCCAGAAAAAGAAACTCCATGTGACATCACAGAAGATGTTGATACAAGGTTAGTGGTCTCATGAGAAGGTCCACTAGGGTGCATAGATGGGGACACTTGTGTGAATGAAGCTGAGTCAAAACCAGACACATTGAACTGTGAAACTGGAGCAGATTGCTTAGAGGAAGTATTATAAGTATCTGCAGATGTTTGAACAGGCTGCTGCCATTGTGAGAAATTGCTTGGATTACTATGAATTTCCTCTGACGATCTGCTAGGTGGAATGAATTCTGGCTGCTTTGAGATCAAATGGTCAATAGTAGCATTTCCTTGGAAGTTAGCACCAAAGTTCTGATGCTGGGGATAATGATCAGTCTTATGAAGTGGGTAATGATCAGTCTTATGCTGTGGATAATTATCAGTCTTGTGATGTGGATAATTATCGGTCGGATGCTTTGGATAATTATCAGTCCTATGCTGTGCATAATTATCAGTCTGAGCACTATATCTGGAATGAACACCTGTCGGCTCCATGTAAGAGTTGCCTTGTGAAGACAAGTTTCCCGTTCCAGGAAAACTGTCCATCTGATTGTCCAGTAATGGAAGTGACTGCTCCACTTCTTCATGCCACATTAGCGGTCTGCTATCCTCCTGATCACCTGACAAAATGGGATTTTCCAAGTGAGCTGTTTCTTCAAACCTCTGATAGTAATCTGGAGGCCGCCTCTTTTTGTTCCTCCTCTCGTAAGGTTTTCCAGCATTTCTGTTTGTTGACTGTTCCTTTGTTTTAGCATTATTAATGTAAAGGTTTTCCACCTCGAATGCTTTTTCAGAATTACACACAATTTTGTCTGTAACATTACTGCCTATGGCTTGTTCGGGGTGATTTTCTGTGCGATGTACAGATGAGTCGGAGAGTCCCTGAGCAGAGACAGTAGGTTGAGTGCGACAGTCATCTCCTTCCCCTGTTATAGGATATATTTAAAAAATTATCACAACTGTAGGCAAAGAGGTAAATTCTATCTACAGAAAATATCTCATTTATTCCAATATCAGCCGAGAAAATATACTTTGCAACTACTCTAAAAGTAACATGCTTATAAAAAGTGCCAGGAATGAAAGAACTGCTTTGTTATAAACAAAACTGGAGACAAAAAAGGTAAAATTTGTGGAAGACTCCTACGTGTGGATACTGAACACTTTTCAATAGGGTGATAGGTGTTACCTAAAGTTGTAAACTTAAAGAAATAAACTGATCACCAACACATCATGAGAAAGCACAAGTAGATTTATTTTGTGGAATGATTTATATGATCTGAGATCATTGAAATATAAATCTATTGCTGCATTGTCATGAAGTGTTGGCAATGTATTTTGTTTTTTAATTTATAAGCATAATTTGTTAAATCTTTTAAATTCACAATATATTTAACTGTCATAGGAATATGAATTGACTAACTAGAATAATCACTAAAAAAAGAACTATTATCCTAAATAAATATATTACTTACCAAATCTCCTTGGCTCTGAATTTCCCCATGGAAACTTAAAAGAAACATATGAGAGTATAAAAAATCAAATCTGGTTTGTATGAAATAATACCATAGAGAAATAATTTTTCACATGTCTGACTCCTTCCTGTAAAGTATTAAGTAATGCTGATATGATAGCTATCTGGGATTTACTTACTTCTACCTTTCCCAATTCTCTGCTCCTCTGTCCAAACAGTATTTCATTTACCCTCTGCTGTTCTCGAGGATCCAAGCTTGTTACATCTAGGAAATTTAGTCCCTAGCATAAAAAAATATACTTTTTATAATCAAAATACATGTACTCAAATTACATGATCGAGACTTGCATTATTCAGAGAATTTTTCTGAGGTTTACAAAGTCAAAAATTGCTGCAGTTAAAAGGTTATGATGACAGTACCGGGGCTAGCCTAAGGGCTAATACATACATGTAATAGTTGGAACTTTACTCAAGTATATTCACTTCAAATATACATTGAAATTCAAGCGACCAGCACATTTTTTTTTAATTTAACCTCATTGCCATATGAGATTGAACAACCATATTATTTCTTAATTTCTTTGGAAAACCTAGTTAAAATAAATAAAAACTTATCGGTCAAACATCTTGAGCTCTATTATCCACTGCTTTTATTCCAAACTTTCAGATTATGTCAACAGACAATTTTGACATCACCATTTTAAGAAATGTTATAATTTTTAAACATCTATCGGGATGTAAATACAGGTTGGTCACGAGATCAAATTCCATAAAGCCGAAGGTCTTTATGATGGATTTGATCTTGTACCAACCCGTATTTATAGCCCTATATAGATGTTTTAGATTGATATCTTATTTCTTATATCACAGGAGTTCACGTACCTATCAATTTTACCGAAATTTTCAGTAAATTAAAAAAATTTGTAATACCTATAATAATGAGAAAAATTTCTGTAAAATTGATACGTACACGAACTCCTGTGCTTACATTTATATTTGTGACTTATTCATATTTTACAATTGCCTGATTATGACTTTTAACGCATGCAATGTTTTTAAACTTTATTTTTTCAAACCAAATGGCATGTATGTAATCCATTGTGTGTTTACTCTTTATGGCATCACTGAGAAATTACCTCATTTTAAAGTTTGGTCTGAGATATGAAGCTTAGTACTGATTTATCATAAAAATATGTCTCATCTTGAAATAAAGCCCCACCCCCCTTCCCGAAAACTGAAATTATTACTCTATTGAAGATAACTTCATATCATATTTAAATTACTAGGGACAATACAAAATAATCATATATAAATAACCTTATGTAAACAAACAAATTGAACACTGAACAGCAATAATATCAAGTTCCATCAGTCCCTGTCTTCAAAGTTCAAGTGTCACTACAAATGCAAAATATAAAGCATTGACAAGCCTAGTGAAGGAACCAAGGATCTTAAATATCTACAAGTCAAACGGTTGTAGCTACCTGGACGTTAGTGTTCATTATGAGAAATATCAAAAACTTGTCTTGTCACATTACATGCTGAATCGCCATATTGTAATGTTGCATCGCTTGTAGGAAATTTTGACTTCCGGTTTAGTAAATAACGAAAACAAGATAAAACGGATTTATTAAAACTAACATACATTTATTATCAATATAAGCTATGTGTAAAGAAAACACAAAATAAAACAAATTTTGGACAAAAAAGTTTTTCCATAACATTAAACCCTGAAAACATGTGAATTATGGGCAATTCCAACTAAAATATTACAATTTTATCCGGCTGTATTTTATATTGTAGTATATTGTAAGGTATTTACCGCGATTAGCATCAACAGGGTCCCATGGTGTAATGGTTAGCACTCTGGACTTTGAATCCAGCGATCCGAGTTCAAATCTCGGTGGGACCTCACAATGTTTTGTGGTCCTCCGCTTTCGCGATATGAAATCTCATTTGAAATATTCGTCTGTCAGTCTGTAACGTTAGATCTGTCAGTCTGTCTGTACGCAAAAAATCTTGAGCCAAAGACTAAAGGTCCCTGTATTAACCTTGATCAGATATTTTTGCATGAGAAGAGATAGGGCTATCATACTACTCATTGTCAAGATTTCTCTAAAAACACTATGATATTTGACCCCTGACCTTAAAATTAATCTACTTTCAAACATTGCGTACTTTGCATGGGTCATGGCTTTTTAATGAGAAGAGATAGGGCCTGGGACAAGGCCTTTCTAAAACACTATAATTTTTGACCCCGTGATCTTGACCTTGAAGTTTCACCTTTTTTTTTAAATCTTTGAATTGGCAAGAACTTTTTGACCGAGAAAAGACAGGGTTTTCAAATTAAAATTACCTTAGAAAAGACCAACCTAGATACACTATGATTTTTTAACTCTTGACCTTGAAGTTTCGCCTACTTCAACCTTGGTCATGACTTTTGAATGACAAGTCATAGGGCTTTCATATCAGATCTGTGTATTGCTTGTGACAAGACCTTTCTAATTACACTATGATTTTTCTTCTGACATTGACCTTGAAGTTTGACCTACTTTTCACACATCATAATTTTTTTCTTATAACTATTGATTGAAAAGAGATAGGGCTTTCATATTTGACATTTGCATTACCTGTGACAAGATATTTCCAAGCATGCTATGATTTCTGACACCTTGACCTTCACGACTGACCTAATTTTCCAAAAAAAAAAACTCAACTTAGTTAATAACTTCTGAATGACATATGATAGGGCGTTCATATTTGACACAATATGCCATAAATAATGACATCACACCCACAAAGACACCGAAAGCGGGGGACCACAAATTTTTGAATTTGCTAATTATTACATCTTTTAAAAAAAATGTTCATATATTCTGGATATTATTCGGTAAACTTCAGTATTAAATATTGAGATCAAGAACCGTAATCAAGTTCAATGGTCCATTGAAACAGTACACTTTCGGCAGCGGAGCAAACGCAGATTTATGAGAAGAAATAAAACATCTGAGGTGGAATCCCTGCGGTACAATGGAATAATAAGCATCCCCTGTCGACCAGCCGTACCTGCCTTGTACTCCTTGTCATGATAGAAAAAGAGGTAAAATCACCACTTTTATCAACAAGTTTTATTAGGTTACCATTGATGTCTTTCCCCCCGTAAAATATCATAATATGAAACAGATGTGTCACTCGTCAGACTATGTACCTCTACTTATAAAGGGGGGCAATTGATGCCCATGGGAATTCCGACGGATTAATGTAAGACGATCTCCAAAAACTGCATAAATATTTAGAAAATCAAGCATCTTTTTAACATAAAAAAAACACCATTACTACTTAAAAAAAAAAAAAAACAACACATGCACTTGTGGACAGGATTCCTCCAATCTAATCAAAAGACCCCCCCCCCCCCCCCCCCATTTTAACCCTGTAGCTAGCTTGGTGCATTTATGTCTCTGCGCGGACGTATGGACATTTCTACAAAAAGTATGTTTATTACACTTATTCCTCACTGAAAGAAATACCGTGTAGATACTACTAACCTACCAACCTGAGTAACCTCAGTAGTGAAAGTTAATTATATAGATTCTAAATTTCCTAGTGTTATCAAGTAAATATACCCAATACCTGGTAAAAATCCTTTTAAGGTAGTGATTGTATGGACAGTAAATTTACTAGTCCTCTTAGTGAATTTTACTAGTTAAATTTTTCAGTGCTCATGTTACGTTAGGATAAAACCGAGATAAAGCAAATTTATGATCCTAAAAAAAACCCCTACATCATCATAAATCATCATAATTATAATCACAGGTACTTGTGGACAGGACCCCCTCCCCCCTCCGATATTCCACCCCGGGGATTATTGGACATTTTTTCAAAAATTATATTTATTACACTTATTCATCTTGTTTACAATAGGAAAAAAATCGTAAAAACCCGAAAATAATCGCTCCACAAAAAATATTATAATGTATAGTAGGGTACATTTTTTTGTGGAACGATTATTTTCGGGTCTTTACAATTTTTTTTTTAATTTCTGGGGAAAAAATGTCCAATAAGCCCCGGGGTTGAATATTGGGGGGGGGGGGCTGTCTACAAGTACCTATGAAATATAATCAGTGAGGAGATGTCCAACAAACTCCGGGATTCAAAATATATGGGGTCCAATCTGATTCAAATCAGATCTTTGTCACGCTCCGAAATTTTGATGAACATTGCTTTATACATGTATTGAAAATCATATCTTCAGAATTTCAGAGCGTAACAAAGATCTGATTTTTATCAGATTGTTATGGTGTCATGTTCATGTTTCACATGTATATAACTGTGCCGTGTGGAGAAAAAAAAAATCGATTAAGGACAGACGAGACGTTCCTTAATAATAGATAAATTTTTCTAAGAGTTTGTCATTGAAGTATTGCTACTTAAATATGTTTACTCACAAAAAATTGAGGTACCTTACCAGGCATTTCTGCAAAATACCAGGGTTAGTTTTTCTTATATAATCCTTTGGGGGGAGAAAAATAAATTTCCTATTTCAAATGTTTAAGTGTTTTGATTTTTTAAAAAACGTTTAGAAACTGGTTTAGAAATCAGAATGTTATTAACATTTTGAATATTTGTCATACATAATGAAGATATACAAAACAGATTTTGAGGAACGTCTCATCTGACCTTAAATAAACTCGTAGAGAGAAAAAAAAAAAGTTTCAGGTTCCACCGAGATTTGAACTCGGATCGCTGGATTCAGAGTCCAGAGTGCTAACCATTACACCATGGAACCTTCTTACCACTTTGAAAGAAAATGCACTACATATTAAATGACATTAAATTAAATTTCTATACTTTCCTGAAATATAAATAGATAAATTCAATCTGTGTTTATGAAACATATTCTATTTTAAGAAATGAAAATCCATGGAATATAAAGCTGTTTAAATTTATTTTGTTATATTGGAAAGAAAGAATGGATGTTCACGTGACTTTTTGAACAAAATGTCTGCGCCCATGATAGACACTGACAGTGAAGACGAACTACCACCAGGTTGGGAGGAACGTGTATCTGCACAGGGACAAGTGTATTATGCAAAGTAATTTGTTTAGGAACATTTATTTACTTCTGAATATACTGGTAATTGAAAGGTTATACATAAGTCAGACAATAAAAACACTTGTTATAGGCTGTGTGCGACCATGTATGATCATGTAAGGCATGTATGTTGTTTAGTAAAAGGTAACAACAATTGAATTTGTTTCAGTCATGAAACTAAGGCTACACAGTGGGATCATCCTCGCAGTGGAAAGAGAAAACAGATAAAAGGAGGTGAATTATTATATTATGCACGGGTTAAATTTTCAATCGGTCACTTCTCGTAAATTAATTGTTGCAAGGTGCGACCAACAGGGCGAGCACAGATACTTCTATTGTTTTGATTTAAATCAGGCTCATCAAACTGCACACGAATTTGGTGCAGCTATATAAGGCCAAAAAAAAAGTCTTGTTTCCTGCTACCCGACCTACCCTATTTTTTTGCACCCGACCCTCAAGTTTTTTTTAGCTTTTGGGGAAAAAAATTGGAAATTGCAGGAATTTCATGTTCCAAAAATGAAAAAATATATATTGAAATTGTATTTCATGAATTATATGTTTAAAATATGGACTTTCATAAAACTCCACTTGAGTTGTACAGCAAAAGACATATGGAATTTCATTTAAAAAGATAATATTGACCTAGCTATGACATGTTTAATTTGGTTTTGTAGTAGTTCATATCCAAAAAATACCCTTGGAAAAAATGAAATAAAACATTAAAAAAAATAAAATAATTTTCCTACCTACCTACCCTATTTTTTTCAGGCTTGTAGCAGGAAACAAGACTATTATTTTTTTTAGGCCTAGACTCCAATGCCACATGACATCACATCAAGTAGGTTGCATTACCAAAAAGAAGCCTGAACAGTGCTGAAAGTAAATGAAGAATGTTTAGTTTACTATTTATCTTCAATATATCCATTAAAATCAAGGCAAGTAACTTTTTGTTGAACTTTTGCCATTAATCTTGCGAGAACATAGCTTTTACAAGCAATGCATTGAAAACTGAAAAAAACTTGTTTGGATCAATGTGTGATAAGTCTGAATTTTCTCTTCACCCAGGCATTTTAAATGCTCATAGTGACGAGTGGGAGGTTGTGCTGACTGCTCGCTATTAAAATTAAAGCAGAATTAGCTGTAAATATCTTTGTATACTGACAGTAAAAATATGAACAAGTCAAATTACTTGATCAAAACAATCTGTTAAATGATCGATTTTATGGTAAGCCACCTACCTAAGGACTACAATATTCCCTGAGCCTTCAAAGGTGGCTAAATTGTCATATTGACTGAAAAAACCAGCAATAATTGTTGTCTATCACCAAGACACTATAAGGCCTATATAAACCAAACTTGCACAAATGATGCATCAAGGGATGAAAACTCTCAAACTTGCTTTAGATGCTAGATTTGAATTACATTTTTCTTGAAGGGCGACTTGTTTGAAGCTTTTGGATAGGTCTATTCCAAAGTAACTGCAAGCCCTATCAGATCAAATTTGCATAAATTTTGCATTTTTGGATGTACACTTTAAGAATGTTGGTTAATTGTGTGACTTACTGAAAGACAACATTTGTTGAGGTGAGCTCTGTCATCTCTGTTCACCTATGTTTAATTTTTAGCAAGATGTAATTTTAGTAGTTTTAAAATCCTCAAATAAACTCAAATAAAAGTCAATTGATTTTTACTTTTAGTGATATTCAATTTTAAATCAGTGATTTCAGCACCCTGACTAATAATGCCAAAATGAAATCCTCACTAAAAATTCTGCTTATGCAGTATCTGCCATCCTCTTCCCACCAGCCTATATGCACTGACCTATAGGTAAGTTACTATAACCGTGTCTCAGGACGGCCCATATCACAGTTAAAATACATGTAAACTCCTTATGTTGCAATGTAGCAAATTGATTACAGCTTATATTTCTTTAAGTTTGTCTGGTGGCTTGATATTAATGTCTTCATCTTGGGGGGGGGGGGCATGGAATTTCGTTGCATTTCTGTGATTGTTCTTTTATTTCATATTCTTTTTAAGATTTGCCCTATGGATGGGAGAAACAGGTTACAGATGATGGTGTTATAGTATTTGTGGAGTGAGTACATTTTTTAATACTTGTTTTCTGTTTAAGTTTGTAAGTGTTCAGTACATGCATTTGAAACAAATCCATTAATGTTGAAAATTACATACATGTACTTGAAGTTGTGCAATAGTTTATGTTGATTGAATCTCAACACAACATGAAAGCTAGCACCTGCTATAATTTTATGCAATAATTCTCTTAATTACATGTATGTATCTCACATTTCTATTTATGTACACTTTGAATCTAAATCAGTGTTACTTCAATAGAATAAAACATGGGTAGTTATCATATAACTCAACTCAGTCTTCAAGAAAAGCGCCGATTTTACAAGTTAAAGTACAAGAAAAGTACAAGACAAGCTTGAAAAAGAAATGTTTGTGCCTTTGTTTTGATTTGAACCTGTAATCTCTGGCGTTCCATCCATGCAATTCTTTACCAGTCAAGATAAAAGGTTTACCCACTAGAACAGGCTAGTAAACAGGCGCTTGTGGGCTAGTAGGATGTCTAATGTCTACTGTCCTGCATTATCAGGCCTGGGGGCCATAAAACTTAGTTGAGCTCACTTTAGATCTCAGTCTCACTTTTACCAAAGAAATTTATAGTAGAAAAGTGAGACTGAGATCAAAAATGAGCTTGTCTAATTTTTATGGCCCCAGATCCTGTTGTCTGTAACTTCATTTTGCACTTCTTCTCAGGAACCACTGGTCCAGCATCAACCTATCCAGTTGATATTGTCAGGTAAAGGGGATGTATTGGTTTGTATAAAAGAAGAGCCACAACCTCTTCCAAGTAGAGATAATAAATTGACTCAGACATAATGAAAAATTAGAGTCATTTAAATATCTTCTGAAGAACCACTAGGCATTAAAAGATGAAACTTGTATAAAATCTTTTTATTGTAGAATCAAATTCATTCAAATCACGATCTCCAGGGTAGGGGGTCCACAAAGGGCAGTCAAAATACATAGGAAGACACTTTAAAAAAATATTCTTCTCAAGAACAGCAAAGCCTTGATTGGTCATATATAGTTATGGAAGCATCACCAGGTAGTGTAGATTTTTTTTTTCAAATCATGACTCCTCCCTGCCTCTCTATGATTAATAATGAGGGGGTAAGAGGTCCACATTTATTTTAACTTTTCAAAACAGAACCAATTTCTGTTTTTCTTAAGCCAAAGTGCTTAGGTGAGTGATATGGCCCATGGGCCTCTTGTCTTTTTTTTTTTGCATGAAGGTCAGTAATTTTTAGGTTTATAATTAAGTTGCTGTACCATTGCTATAAATCCCATGAGTGGTGCCATTTCTTGCAATGTAAAAAAATGATTTTTACTGAGGATTTTCAAAAAATAATGGCAGAAGAGATCAATCTTATTTCAGTTTTCTTATTGTTTTATCTTATGTTTTTAAGCCATATTAACAAAAAGACAACATACACAGATCCAAGGTTAGCATTTGCAGAGGATGAAAAGAAAACACCATTAGATTTTAAGCAGAAGTTTGATGGAAACAGTGCTGCAATGCAAGTGGTTCAGGGAAAAGATCTTTCTGAAAAATATGCTATTGTGACAGGGGCAAATAGTGGTATTGGTAAGTAATATTAATACATGTATGTAATAGTTATTTTTTGAAATAAGAATTAAATAATTTATATGTTTGCTTTAAATCATAAAATAGAAGTTTTTTCAGCAAACGCTCTAATGGTGAATACTGCTGCTAATTAATAACCCGTACATGCCAGTAACATCATTCTTTTATTTTGCTAATTGCAAGGAATGCACATAATCATAATTTTGAATGCATACATGTAAGCAAGTTATTTTTTGTAGGGTATGAAACTGCAAGAACTTTAGCTTACTTTGGAGCAACAGTTATTCTGGCCTGCCGGAATCTGGAAGCAGCAAACAAATGTAAAAAGACTATTTTGGAAGAGAGGCCATCAGCCAAATTAGAAGTTATGCATCTGGACCTAGCTTCTTTGAAAAGTGTGCGGATGTTTGCTGAGGAATACAGATCAAAGAAATGGTATAAAATATTCATTTGAAGGAAAATAATAATTAAAAAGAGAAATAAATGTTAAACTATTCCAAATATTGATTATTATCAATTTAATGCATTTTAGTAAATCTGTATTTAAAGCAAAAAGTAAAATAATGAAAGGACAGTGAATTGAAAAAATAGGACCATATTAAAGTATCTCTTTACTGGAATGATATATTTTGCACTACTATCTCATAATTTTATTTAGGCCACTGCATCTACTAATTCTGAACGCTGCAGTGTTTGGTTTGCCTTTTACAAAAACTGAAGACGACATTGAAATGACCTTCCAAGTAAATCACCTGGCCCAGTTTTACCTGACCAAGCTTCTGTGGGAGGTCCTAGCATCCTCTTCTCCATCAAGGATTGTAATTGTTTCCTCTGAATCACACAGGTACTGATAAATACATCTAACATGAGGGCCTTTTTAGCCTGCCCGAGCTTAAAGCTCAAGTGAACTTTGCTGATCACGTTTTGTTTGTGGTCTGTCTGTCCATCTGTAAACTTTTCACATTATTTACTTCTTCTCAAGAACCTCGGGGCCAATTTCAAGCAGACTTGTCAAAAAGCATCTTTAGGTGAAATTCTTTGTTCAAATGGAGGGCTACACTCCCTATTAAGGGGAAATAATCTTCTAAAAATCTTCTCAAGAAGCACTGGGTCAAAAAAGTTTAAATCTTTACATAGTGTAGATTCAAATTTAGTCAAATCAAGACCCCCATCAGCAGGTTGGGCCACAATAGGGGATCAAAGTTTTAAAGAAAGATTAAAATAAATTAATTGGCAGTATCTTTCATGGACTTAAAATGAAATAATGCTTTTAGATCCAAGCTTCTGTACATGTATGTACTGCATGTGTACTTAAAAAAACAGGCTTTATATTTTAATATTTACATTCAGTGTAATTTTCTTTATGAAATCCATGAGAAATCCGCGACGTTCAAATCTCTATAACACACGTGAAACCTTGTCACCGTGCCTTAGAATACACAGTGACAGTAGGAGCTATATGCATTTTCAATACTTTAGGAACACCAAAATGTACATGGTTTTGACACAATTTAATAAAAAAATTAACCCTGTTAAATTAACTTAAAAATACATGTACAACAAATGTGTGTTTAAAATTACTTTTTGACTTTTCACTTTTTTCCTTGCAATGTTCGTTTGCATTATTTAACCTTGCAACATCATAAACTTTACAAACGGCTCTTACATCTATAAGGCACACCAGTTTTGAAGGGCACTAAATTCACATTAAAGATTATCAAAATAAACAATTATAAAGGGAAAAATTAGAGAATGTAAATACATTTATAAGCATTGAATTCATATTTTGGGATGTCTTCAGTCCTATAACACACCTGGCCGTGCCGACAAATTATCATACCGCGCTAACATGCGGTATTCAATTTGTCTGCAAGCTAGGTGTGTTACAGGACCGAAGACATCCCAAAATATGAATTCAATGCCTAAAAGACTTTGGCGCAGACAATGATGCGCTAAAAGCCTAAAACATGAATACTGCTAAGAAATCTTATATATCAGTAAATGCAATTTACAGCATGGAAGTGTGTAGCACTTATGCCAAAAACTCTATATCCAGAGATTGTGCTAAATTTTGAATATGCCAATTTATGTACAGGTGTAGTATTTGTTTAATCATTTATAAGTGCGGTGTGTACTTGACAGGAAGCAATACAAAACATCCTAAAATAAGTTCATGAACAGTATTCTGGCTACATTGAGAAAAAACTAATTTATTACTACAGTGGGGTTTAATAATTGAGATATTACACTTGCATGTACTGCATTGCAAAGACAAAACCATTTCATGAGAAATCGAGACAAAATATAAAATTTTTATTATTAAATAATGTCTTAAATGCCAAGACTTGGTATTACAATGTAAAAAATTTGGCCAGAGAAACACGTACTGTGCTCACGAAAATTTCATTATCGTGTATATGGTATTCCTTAAGATTATATAGAGCAATAACAACAATTTGTAAAAATTTTGTCTCGCTTATCTTGGAGAGTCAAAGACAGTCTCGCGTAAATAAGGTGTCGCGGAAATTTAGTGATCTTCAGTAAATATAGAACACAAATTGAACTTACATTTATGCCTTCTTGTTTTATACATGTATTATTGAAATTAATCTATCTCTTTTAGATATTTACCTAGACATCTTCTTAAAGCTTAATCATGTACATGCTTAATAGTATCATGCCTTCTTTGCAGATCTAGTGACCTTTCTCTTGACAACATCAGTGAGGGCAAGTTATCTCCTACACCCAACCAGTATCAGGACTTACAGGCCTACAATAACTCCAAACTGTGTAATATCCTATTTTCTCTGCACCTGAACAAGCTTCTGTCAGATAAAGGAGTTACTAGTAACTCAGTACACCCTGGAAATGTGATGTACACACGCATCTCTAGGAACTGGTGGTTCTATAAATTGATATTTTTCGTGGCCAGACCCTTTACAAAATCTTTGGTAAGTATAGAAGCGTATACTTTGGAGATCTTTCAAAGATATGCTACACAATGTTTAAGCATTAAGAAAGAGCATGACAAATCCATAGTAATATTTATGATAACTTTATTGAGAAAATAGTGAATTTGGAATAGAATCAATTACATATGAATATTTTTCTTTTCCATCAGTGAAAAAGGAAACAGTTTCATGTACATCATCGCCTCTAGATGAAGTTAATAATAGTGTTAAATCGATATCACCAGACTGCTGAAAATAGAGATTGAGAACATTGAAAAATATGTATGCATGTAAAGCTTTAAAATTATTACTTGCCAATATAAAACACCAGTTTACACCTCAAATTTTGTATACTCTTTAGACAAGTGAACGGGCTTTTGCCGACATCCATGTAGGTGAAGCCTGTCCACTTCTTTAAAGAGAATACATATTTTGATGAACCTGCCAGCGAAATAATACACTAAAAGTGAAGTATTACCCAATATAACAACTAAGTGACCAACTATCTATAGTCTTATGTGTATCTTTGTAAATGGAAAGTACTGTAAACCAACTTTTATTCGCGACGACTTCATTTCGCAATATACCGGGGGTCAGCTAGTTTGCGACAATTAAATTTCGCGATCAAGCCTTTTTTGGATCTGTAGTTATAGACAAATACACTTTAAGGACCTGTTCGCGGCGAGAAATATTCGCGCTGACAAGGCTCTCGCGAACCTCGCAAAAATTTCTTGCACGTGAGTAAAAGTTGGTTTACAGTATTTAATAATAGTGTGTGTTTTAATTTAACTGTTTTTCTTTCAGCAACAAGGTGCAGCCACTACAGTCTTCTGTACAACCTCAGCCCAGTTAGAGGGAGTGGGGGGACTGTACTTTAACAACTGTTGTCGTTGTGAGCCCTCTAAGTC
>NW_026926320.1:0-27034 GCF_032062105.1 Saccostrea cuccullata
AAAGAAGCACTGTTTTGACTGAAAGTTTTTCAGTAATACAATGAATCTCTTACATATCAGATGAGATAAATTTACATTCAATTATTTAGTTGTTGTCAATTATCCCATTTATCATCATCTCAGCTCACTTTGCGATTGTAATACTGTCTACATGAACCGATAATTTACAGCTGATTTATGAACACACGATTGTTAAAATTTTCATTTCCCTTTCCAATATACATTGTCAGAACATACTTAGTTGGTTATGATATAAAATTAAATAATAAACACTTTCGATTTAATAAAGATTATCTAACAATGTACGATCATTTACTAAATACTTCTCGCCCTCAAGAGAATTAAAAAGACAGAGAAAATTCAAAATACACACATTGTCAAGTGCAACTTAGGATTACAGTAATTGTTCCGATATATCTACTTTAATTTTGTGCACAATTGTTTTCAAAATTACATTAAAATATATTTTCCTTAAACAAGAACCCAGCAATGGATAAATATTAATCGAATAAACTTACCTTTTCTCTTGTCAATCAGGAAATCTTGTTGACACTCAGTGTTTCTTAGTCGCCATATTTTTTTCCATGAAAACAAACGTTGTTATGATCAGGATCAACGGAAGTTGATTTTCGGAACTCTCGAAAATGTAGAGTTCCGAATGTAAAACTGAAACAACAAAACACGGTGCGTCCGTGAAAGCAACTTTTTTGGACACTTTTTTGGACAAATCGTCGTGTCCAAGTTTTGTTGGGTACTTACCTGCAAATACCCAATTAGGGTGTTTTAAGCATATTCAGCGACACTTCTTATTGGGTATACATAATAAGCAAAAAGTACCCAATAAGTACAATCCTGGCATGAAAAATACCCAATAAATGCACTCTCGTAAACACGGACAGATAGACGGACGGACGGACGGACGGACGGACGGACGGACGGACGGACATGAGTAACAACAATATACCCGAACTTTCTTTAGAAAGTGCGGGTATAATTAGAAGATAGTTATTCCTTAAGTAAATACAGGTATGGGGTCAAGAGGTCATAGATGTGCGTTTGGATAAACGTTCGACGTAATTTCTCTGTGACGTCATAAAGGGTCGACGCGCGTTTAGTGGCATACATACATGCCGTTGAGTTTGAAAAATTAACGCATTTCACACGTTAAAAGTAACAATCTGTATGATTATTTTACCGACTGGTTATGGTAAATCATTGATATTTGAACTTTTACCAAGGATATGTTGTTCGAAAGTTTTAATTGTGACTCCATTGAATGCAATTATCCAAGAGCAAGTACAGAGACTAGAACCCAATGCTATGAAGATTGACGGGAAAATTCTGAATTCTTTAAGCAGAAAAGGTAACGGACAATAATTATATTTAAAGAATAGTTCATAAATATATATGTAAAAACCGCAAATATAATCATTTTAAAAAATTAAAATTCATTACAGAGGTATATTAATTGATATAGGATACCTTTTTACAGGATTTATAGGGGTGTCAATGAAAATAATTTAAGTTTGAAATTTATTAAATTATAAAAGTAGAAAAAATGTATACGCGCAGCACAGTTAAGGTTACAAATGGAAATATCGGCGATTTTTAAAGATAAAAATACATACTTTATTAGGATGGGCGATTCTTTTTAGGAATTCACTGATATCAAAAAAATTAAATGTGGTTTAAATCTACATATTGGGGACATTTAGATTTTTTTATACCCCCCGCAAACGAAGTTTGGGGGGTATATAGGAATCACCTTGTCCGTCTGTCTGTCCGTCCGTCCGTCCGTCTGTCTGTCCGTCTGTTCGTCTGTCTGTGCAATTGTGTCCGGTCCATATCTTCCTTACAGAGGGACATTAAAATCTACTACTCCACACTAAGATTGCTCATAACCTAAGGTTGTGTCATGACCTTGACCAAAGGTCATTTGGGGAAGTTCAAGGTCACTGGAAGAAAAATTTCATAATTCGTGTCCGGTCCATATCTTTCTTATGGATAAACTTGGTAGGTTCTCATTTCACACAAAGATTGCCCATGACCCAAGGGTGTGTCGTGACCTTGACTGAAGGTCATCTGGGGAACTTCAAGGCCACTGGAAGAAAAATTTCATAATTTGTGTCCGGTCTCTATCTTTCTTATGGATAAACTTGGTAGGTTTTCATTTCACATAAAGAATGACCCAAGGGTGTGTCATGACCTTGACCCAAGGTCATTTGGAGAAGTTCAAGGTCACTGGTAGAAAAATTTAATAATTCGTGTCCGGTCTATATCTTTCTTAAGGATAAACTTGGTAGGTTCTCATTTCATACAAAGATTGCCCATGACCCAAGGGTGTGTCATGACCTTGACCTAAGGTCATTTGGGGAAGTTCAAGGTCACTGGAAGAAATATTTCATTATTCTTGTCCCATCTATATCTTTCTTATGGATAAACTTGGTAGGTTTTCATTTCACATAAAGATTGCCCATGACCCAAGGGTGTGTCATGACCTTGACCCAAGGTCATTTGGGGAAGTTCAAGGTCACTGGAAGAAAAATTTCATAATTCGTGTCCGGTCTATATCTTTCTTAAGGATAAACTTGGTAGGTTTTCATTTCACATAAAGATTGCCCATGACTTATGGGTGTGTCATGACCTTGACCCGAGGTCATTTGGGAAGTTCAAGGTCACTGGAAGAAAAATTTTATAATTCGTGTTTGATACATATCTTTATTATGCAAAAACTTACTTCTGAAAAACCCAGCGGGGGGTATTTTGTCCCAATTGGACAGTTCTAGTTTTATTTAGAATTGTCATGTAATGTCGACATTACATGACTTTGGCAATAATACTTGCAGTTTAGAGGTCATCTATAAATTTCAATATTGCAAGGGCATAACCAAATTAAAAATCTTAGTTTATTTTATAATCCTTTTCAACACTATATGTAGTTTGTGAAAAGTGCTGCGAACCTATATAGATTACCTTTTTTAATTGGTAAAATTTAATTTGTTGGACGGCAGGTTGAATACTTTGCTGGTCAACTACATTAAATATAGCTTTAATTCATTTATTTGCAAGATTTCAAGAGGTTCGCAGCACATATCAAATATCTTAATGCTTCTTGAGTTTACGTGTGAAATTTTGACAAGATACATTGAGGTTATGCCCTTGCAATAAATCGATTTATTAGGGCCCTTCCATTACTTTTTCAATGAATCTGCATACAAACACACGACATTATCGCTTGTCTGGAGAATGCACGTACAGTTTATAAATAAAATACTAAAATAGACATCCCATCCAAGTTAACGGCTTTTTATTTTACTGCAAATAATATTTTATTTGAGAACAAAAGACATTTTTCATTGAACAAAATGTGACTTGATCAGCCTCTCACTGTGTACAAACTGCGTCATTTTTGCGAAATGACGTCACATTGACAAGTGCATTGCGATCGATGCATCGTTTATATACTGTTGTGTGGGATTAACAAACGACAAACCTGCATGTAATAGTAAGTTTGTATGTAGTATACAGCTATCCAGCTGTTTGAAATAGCAAATAATTTCATTTTGTGGTATTTTGAAGACCTTACATTATGTGTGACGTCATAGTAAACATTTCCCGTACAAATTAGGCCCCGCCTCCTTACTGTTACCTTAACTGTGCTGCGCGTGTCCTGGATGAACAAAATACTAGCCGTGTTCTATATATGTATATTTCAGAGTATACCGAAGAAAGTACGCAGAATTTTTTAAGAGGAAATGTCAGATATGTTTTTCCACACCCAGAGAATGTAGTCAACAAGCATGTGTGTGAAGTTTTTAAGGGAGGTGCATGGAATGCAGTGTCACATATCATAATTGACGAGGCACATTGCGTTGTTCAATGGGGTCAAGACTTTCGTCCTAATTTTCAACACGCAGCACAGTTAAGGTTACAAAAAGGAGGCGGAGCCTAATTTGTACGGGAAAACTTGACTATGACATCATACACAATATACGTCATACAACATTTTTTAAAAAAAATACCACAAAATGAGTTTATCTGCTAATTTAACCAGTAAGAAATCATCAAACTACATAAAAACTTACTACAGCGTGTTGTTTTGTTGTTAGTTAAATCCCACATAACAAGTTATAAACAAGTCACTGATCGCAATACCCTTGTCAATATGACGTCATTTCTTACAACGTGACGTAGTTTGTATGCAGTGAGAGACATATCAAGTAATATTTTCTCAACAAAATATGCATTCTCTTATTAAATAAAATATTATTTACAGATATTCTATGGGGCAATAACTTGAATTTAATGTCTTCTTCACTATTTTATTAATATATTTTCTGTACATTACGTATTGCAAGTACATCGGAGGGTAATGTGGGGGGGGGGTCTTATGTGTGTCGATCTAGTGCAAGGGCATACACTCTATGGATCAAAGTAAGCTTTTATATTTCAACTATAGTATTATTCAGGTATCTGAAAAGTGCTGCAATCCTGATGAAATCTTAAAAAACAATTTAATTATATCAATATTTCATGCCGCTGACCAGCAAAAAATATAGTATTATAACCAGGTCAACCTTTCCCTGTCATCTAAATCCGGTTGTACAAATTTCTTCCGGGGAAACAAAGGCTCTCTCTCTCTCTCTCTCTCTCTCTCTCTCTCTCTCTCTCTCTCTCTCTCTCTTTCTCAAATTTTCTCTATATTTGTAAAGGAAATCGGATTCTCTACCACTTATTATAACCAGGTCAACCTCATCCTGGACTCCGGCCTATATGAAGCTTTTTGCTAAACCTCAACCAACAAAGTTTAAGGAGGCAAAGTCCCGAATGACGTTTACAAATGTATAAGTTTTTCATTTACACCCGGGATCTTGGCTATTTCTGTGAGAGGAGACGCCAAGTGATATAATTCAATTAATCCTTGAGTGGGACGGACCGACTCAATTCAGTTTTTTTTTTGTATTTTAAAAATCTTCAATATCCCGTTATATCCTTTCTACCAGAGGACCTTTCTGGACCAGAGCGGCTCACAGGCTCTAAAAAAACCTGTATAAAATGAACAGAGATAGACACAATCCAGCTCTTGTCTTTTATTAAATAAAAAATCCGATTACATGAAATAAATAGTTTTACACACAATACTAAAACTTATAATAAAGATTACTGTGTTACAATAAAAACAATTTAAATATGTAAATAAACTAAAGTAGATAAACTAAACCATCTGAAAACTTAATAATTTTACAAAAACGCGCAAGTAAACAAAATAATCTTACCTGTATAAAATGAACAGAGATAGACACAATCCAAAAGATATGGCGTATGTGATTATCCGCTCATTTTATACCCGATTAACTGTCCCAGGTTTCAAAGCTCAATTCCCAGTAGTCAGCGTCTTTAATTAATCCTAACCAAATCCATCTTTTCACCAACAAATTTATAACTACTTTCCCAATGATTTATTATATGGAATTATCTGAGTAAAAAGTTAAACTTATAGTGGTCAGCATTTTTAATTACTTTTAACCAAATGCATCTTCATAAACAAGAAAGACCCATTTGCATTCCCATGATATATTTCGTGGGACCGTCCGTGATAAAATCTTAATTTCTATTGGTAAGCATCTGTAATTACTTCCAACCACATACTTGTGGATCTTAAGATACACAAGTAAATTTTATTGATTCGAATGATTTATTTTTAACTTCAGAGATCGCATCTGCTATCTCTTTAAGCCAAATAGTGCAAACTCATAAAATATGTTTCATTTTTATATTTACTGCAATTTTTGTTATGATAATAGCATTCGGTCATACAGGTATAATTTTAACAATGAAATAGCAGAATATAGACAGGATCGCAGCACTATTTAGAAACTACAATGCGTGTTGAAAATATTTATATACTAAACTTGGAAATTTAACTTGGTTATGCCCTTGCACTAGTGACATTTATATGTAACATCAATACTTCAAGTCAATGTGCTAAAATCGCGTGACTGCCGCATCTTCACTTTAAAATCCTTTAGTTGACTCGTCTAAATATAAAATATAATCGTCCTCGATATGTAGTTATTAATCATAATTACAATTATCTGATATAAATAATGTACTAAAAATAATCGCCATCCCGATTACGAATACATTTTCAAATACAAAATTTTGTTGATATTTCCATTGCGCACCTTAACTGTGCTGCGCAGCTTTCAAAACTGAGATCAATATTTTTTTTTATTTTGTTACAATGACCGCCACTGCCACAGTCCAGATGCAAAAAGAAATATCAAAAATCCTTTGTATGAAAAAATTTAACACTGTTTCTACTAATGTTGATAGAGAAAATGTAAAAATTATCGTCAGGAAGCGTTTACCTTCCACAGGAAAAGAAACACATGAAAATGCTTATGATGAGATAATGGGCCAAATCATCGATAAACTCTAATAAGATGTAAATAGCTATCCTAGAACAATAGTATATACCAAGCTAAAGTGGTGTGGGTATGGTTATTCCCTGGCCAATGAAAGGCGCTAGAACTAAACACACATCATTTAATTCAACGGGTGTCACAATTCCATGCGTCTTGCACCGAAAAGGTAAATTTGCCTTTTATAAACTTAAAATAAAGAAATCTATTCTTATATATTGTATTTGTAACTTATATTTTATTGTTCATTAAAAATTTACTTTATTCATTTAGTCGAAAGTAGAGGTCAGTAAAGACATGTCAACAGAAGAGGGCAAGATTAACTGCTTTTTGCCACAGAGGCATAAACTGGAATGGGAGCTGACCCCCCTGATGTACATCAAGTTATTCATATAGGACCTCCAAATTCACTTGAAAGTATCTATTTTAGCAATGCATATATATAAATTTTGAAAAATTTAATAATTTATTCTGCATAAATATCCAATTGAAAGGGTAAAGGACAATGTACAAAAATGGATAGAATTTCTGAAGGTCTCTCTTTTTTAAAATTCGTTGTTCATTTTTTTTATATTGTTTTCTTTGCTCTCTGCTACACTTAAATGTTAAAATAACATAAATTATAGATGTTTGACATTATCAAAAACATTAAAGAGAGCACAAAACCATAGAGACTTTAGAAAGTCTGTAAAAATGTCAAGTCAGCCAAACCATTAAATGTACATGTGTCGATTTTTTAGCTTATCTTCAAGAAGTAGGACGGGATAACAGGGGTAACCTGTGTAGTGCAACTTGTTTTTCAATATGAATGACATTGGGACGTCACACGTCAAAACGAAGTAAGAGCTTTTGTTTGCTCGACTTTTGTCGCAGGTAATTTATATCTGAACATTTCGGTTACACTTTTAACAAACTCAGTCAGATGCATGAATGTTGTGATATTTGCGAAAAATCCTGCCCATGCGACAACTGTTTTGCAGAGGAAGTTAATAAGTGCAATGATTTGTTTCTCTACCCGCCAAACAAATTTCAAAGAAAGAAAAATTGAATGAACTATCAAGGATCTTGTTAGCTTTCTTTGAAGATGAAAATAAACAATATGACGTGCCATTTCCATATATATATATATATATATGTCAAATTACGGCAGATAAAATTGCATCACTTGCAACCCAATTAACATCCTTAACTGATATCAGGAAAAAGTTTCCAAATATAGCTGAAGATTACACTACACAAATATTGTATATTATTACATTCTGTAATTCTACTACCGAATAAACTTTTCTAAACGTATGTCTAGATGAAAATAAATTAATTTCCAGAGTCTAAAGCGAAGTGAACTTTCTTTTGTTCTATCCAGTTGTGTATGCAAGGTATGTCAATATTGTGGAGGATTGATGGTGAGATATGCTGAAAGAAAATCGTGAAATCTTCCAGGTTGAAAAAAGAAAGGGCGCACATTTCTTAAATCCTGAATGAGGGTTAACTCGTCACTAGTTGAAGATTTGTCTGAATGTTTTTTGGCTCGAGTAATGACGGAACTCTGATAATCAAAATTTGAGTATATAGTCTTTATTCCCGGTATGGCTCTGGTCCTGTTGCTGATGTTCTTCTCTGTTTTATTGGAGCACATGTGCTTTATATGGGATTTTACCTCCTTTACCATGTACTCCATCCTCCTATCTGCTGGAATGTGGCCATCATAATTCCCATTGATGTTCACAAACAGACCATAGAACATTTCATTCGCGGCTTTTTCAGACAGTAGACACTCTTGGTAGACTAAAAAGCACATGATTTCATATGCGTATTTGGACAAATTATTGTGGGTTTTAAAATACAACATTGCAATTTTTAGTAATCTTATTCCTCTTTCTCGGTCAGGTAAGTGTGTCAGGTCCAGTAGGCCTTTGAAAAGCAAACCAACTTTAGTAATTTTGGCAGCCGTAGTTGTAAACCCCGTCTGGTTTTTCCTTTGTACTTTGGGCGGTATGTTTATAGTGAGTGCTTTGCCATTACGAAGCTTGAGTTGTAAAACAGTCCTGATGTTCTCCTCATTAATGATCTGCTTGTAAAGTAAAGATTAAACCTATAAAAGATGACACGTAAAGATTATAAATTACCTATTCGAGAATTAGATATTAAATTCTGTTATTTTAAGTGTTCCAATCTATATCACTTAAACATTTTAAAATTTAAGAAAGGTACGTGATGTTGACCTCAATCATACCTATCACTTGTTGCTCGCTTCTCATAGGATATTGCTTTGCATTTCATCTATGGTGTCAAAAAACCAGGACTGTTTTTCCTCTTCGTTGCTGAACTCCTCTGGAAAGTGTTTTGTCGGACGGGAATGTTGATCGTCCATTTTAAAGAACTCCATGACGCATTCTATTATATACGCATCCACTACAGACACAAAAAAATCTTTGTTTGAGTCATAATTGTCATTTAGATTTTCCCCTATTTTTGTGCGACTTAGATTGTTTTGAAGTGATTTGAGAGTTCCGATTTCTTGCACGCTTGTAGAATTGAAAAAATTTAAAGACCATTTTTAAGTAATTCATATGCATATGGAAAAGTTCGAATGATATTGGTGTGAGGAGCTGAAATCTGTCAAGGGGATTTTCGTCATGGGCACGCATGGCCTTGGCCCCCGAAAATCTCTCCCTAGTAAGCTGGTCTCCTCCTATATGTATTCGTGTTTCCTCGCCTCCGTCTTTGCCAGCTTTTTGATAGGCTTCGGCCACTGTTTTGGTGTAAAAATCAGGGATGTGAACTACATCTTGATAGTACTGCTCATTCCGAAAAAGGACAGGCATGGGGATGACGAGGGTTTTTTTTCCTTTAGGCGTAAACTACACGGCTTGCTTATATTTCGTGGAATTGCAGATTCAAATTGCTCAAAAAAGGGCAGGAATTTTATGGCAACCCTTGTTATTAAAATTGCGTAGTCTCTCTTAGTTTTCTTCATGTCATCAACTGATGGCAGGAAGGTTTGCAGTGATGTGGCTTTGTACTGTCGTTGAGGGAATATATCGCTCAAGTGATCAAAATTAATATTTTGCACGAGGATAGCAGATCCAAAGGCATGATGAAACTTGTCTTTGTTATCTATCCTCTGGTCATGAACGCCAACTTTCCAGTTGATATTATCACCTACTATTCTAAATCGCCGACCTTTTTTAACTAGTTCCACAATTTCATCGTTAAAATGACCATTTATTTTGAAACGAGTTTCAAACTCTTTGCATAACTGAGACAAACGCCAACTTTCTGTAGACGATCAAATACCTAAAAAGTAAATACAACACTTATTGACTTATAAAGATAAAAGTACTTAAACTACAAGTAATTGATTTTAAAAAATAACAACAACAAATATTGAAACATTCTACCTTTTGATCACAAATGTTGTCAAACAGTATCATGGAAATCACTCGCTGTATGTGACTCAGTTCTGCATTTCTTGTTTGAGCGATGATTCCGTAAACCATGGCTAGTCTAGGAATTACTGACTGGATTTTTGTAAAGCATGGCAGGTCTTCTGAGCGGAGCATCATGGAAACTATGAGACTAAATACATGAGGAAATTTACTTTGAAATTCCGTTACGACTTCAATCCACTGTGAACTTTTCAAGTCATCCGCAGATTTCTTCATAAGTTTGCTTACAAATGAGTGTTTACGATTATTCAGACTTCTCGAAGAATAAGTCTACATTTTTCATTAACAGTCTCATGACAGCTTTTTTCAGGTTTTCATTTTCTATAATGACCGCAGACAATTTGTGTAAGGAAATCGTCTGACAGGCATTCAGTAGTTCAGTATTGTTATATGTCAGATTATCAAGGTTGTCGCATGTATATAATGTTACATTCTTACACAGGTTCTCAATTTGGGGGTGGAAAGCATTTGAGATTAAAACTGATCCTGTGTAGGTGTGGTCTACATTTGTGAATTTCATTGATTCCACACGTGGCATTAGATTTTATATTTTTTAACCTAGGGATTTTACTAGGACTTCTGCTGGTGCAATAGTAGCCATGGTCCTGTACCGTTACAGGTGTTTTGTCTTTTTCCGCATCTTTAAATAGAATGAAAGCGAAAACATTATGTTTCTAGTACCTCAAATCCATTAGATAATATTAACTTTAAGACTCTCAAGTAAATTAAACAATAGGCCTTTAATAATAAATGATAGAAATAAGTCAGATCCTCGCTAAAAATGCTTAATATGAAGGATGAAAAGTAAATTATAAACTTGTCAACATTAATATATGAATTTATTTCGGTTAGTTCATCCACATCAAAAGCAATATTAACAATTGTAACCATGAACATAAATCTCACAAGATAAAAAAAAGTCATATTAATTTTTTTGTCTCACAATTTTTTGATTCTTTTCAAAGCGATGTGTGAGACATTATTATTTATCATAAAACTGATACCCTGAATGGAACTTAATTATAAATGCGACTTTTTTTCCATATCAATAGGCGATGAACAGATTTGCATCAATTTTTGGCTTGTTCTTTTAGGCATTCAACTTAACGTGGGGCGGGGGAAGAATTTTGACCATTCTAATTTTTTTTTTAAATACATGTACATATAATTTTGTTTTAATTTGACAACACAGAGAATTTTCTTATCTTTTTCTAATTTTGATGAGTGATAAATTATACAAATTTGAAAATGGAGAATTTTCGACAAACAAACACCCAAATAAAAAAGATTAACGAACAGCTGTTTTTTATCAATAAAGAATTTTAAAAATTTATATATTTTTCATTAGAAAATACTTTACATACTTCATTGGTGGTAAAATCTCTGGCTTATTAATTTATGAAATTCTACCCAATAATATAATACCATGAAAAAAAGCCCTAAAATAATATACATTTGAACATTTTATAAATGCATTTTTGTGCACTTGTAGCAAAAGCTTTCTACTTTTTGATAAACCAACATATCATTAATTGATTACTTTTAAGAAGAGGTTATATCTGAATAAAAACTTCTTATTCGCGAAAACTATTATTATAATTATGCTGTAGTGATTGCGAATATTTTTCTCGCGTATAATAATATTTCGTAAGATTGGTAAACAATAGCCATAATTCGGAAAATTTTGCTTTTAATCAAAGTCAATGACTATCTCTCGAAAGTAATTTGTCGCGAAAATTTTGATCAACAGTATAATGCATACCGAAATTGATGATACCTTAGATTAGGTATTGAAGTACTGCTTTAAATGTTCCAGTCCATAGAAAATGACTGGATACTAGCTATAGAACTTGTTCTACAAGCTGGTATATTATGGTTATTCCTAGATCAAAGAGGAACGTATTTGGCCATTATATATTTGCACACAGCCTTTTAATCTATTAATACTATTTTGGAGCGGGGTGAATTATACGGGAAAAGTTAACTGCACGAAACACAAAAATATGCCTTTTATGTATTTTTCATTATATATGAAAAAGTTTGCAATTTTTAACTTTATAGCATAATAAACAACAATAATTCTTTCAATGCGTTTAAAAAACTTGCAAATTAAATCCCATTTTTTATAGACAAAGCATAAAATCTCGATGAATTTGATCAATATCGTCATTTTGGAAACAAATGACAAAATTCATGTACTGAATGATTAACCCTGAAATTTTTAACGATCCTTTAAAAAACCTTTTAAAAAATATTACTTTCCTTTTAAATCCCTCGAAAAATACCACAAATGCGGACATCATTTTTTTCACAGTGAATTAATTAGCTCCCAAAGACCTGATTTTATTAATTATGCTCACCTCAATTGTTTTTATGTACAGGTTACATATATTTTATAAACCCAAATGTATATGAATTCACTATACCGAACTCTCCAAAAATTTTTTGAATATAAAAAGGATATTTTCCTTAACTTGAAAAGTGCTGCTGCTTTCTTTAAATCGAGGGCGTGATTTTATAAGTACACAAAATATTTGGTAAAAGTTAAACATAATTCGACATTGGCATATTTACTTTAAAATTTAAGCATTAAAACTCGAATTCTATTCAAAGCTGCAGCATTTTTCAGAAACTACAAAGTATGCAAAAACAATTAATAACTTTAATTTTTAATTTCAACAAGGGTATGCCCGAGCAATATTGAAATTTGTTTATGACCTACATTCAGTACACGAACTATGCATTCATCACGTGACTGTCCATTGATGGGACTTAACTTCATACAGTACAGAGTGGGTTATACTATGCTATTTCCATAAGTATTAAAGGTCTTCGATAATAAAACAGCTTAATTAAAATAAATTCAACTTTTAAAAAAATCCCCCTTTTTGCACGTCTATTTTCAGTTGATTTCTCATAGTAGACCTTAACAGTCCTGCGGATCCCATTGTAAATCTTGACAAGTACATCATTAGATTAGGTTGGGCTTTCCTTTCCTGTCCTTACTAGCTATCGGAGAAACATCATAGATACAAACCATATATAGGGTGATTTTATACCTTTGCTAATCGGGTGATGTGGCAAACACGTAGCATATTAGCAAATATATGCCTCTGTATTAAGGACATCTATAAACTTTAAGATTGCAGATGCATGATATCTTAAAGTTATCATGAAAAGCATGCACATGCAGGCGTGCTGCAATCTGATTGGCTGAAACTTTACAACTATCTTCATTTTCAATGAAACAGAATAAAATTGAGAATATGAATAGGTATTAAAGGTTCCTTCATTAATGACGTTCGATCCTGATATTTAAAGTCTTAAACTTTTTTTGTCAAGTATATATTTCAAGTTTCTACATGCATAGCTTAATTAAAATTAAAGTCAAAAAATGGAGGATCCAAATGCGCATGCTCGACATGAAGACGTAAGTTTTTATCGAGAGCAAAGTGAAGTCCAAAAACCTCGAAATTAAATAATTTCAGATCTTAAAGGTTGTATTGCTGATATTTAAAGATGTTTTAAAGTGTATTGAAGTGTGTTTTAGCCCAAAAATGCAATAGAAGCGAGAACGAGAAGGCAAACAAAATTTGTTAACATATCTGTTTGTGAACACTAGTGAGTGATACTCATACGTTCCACTGTAACATTGTGAAATATGGCTAGTCAATTGACCCAATCTAAAAAGAGAGCGCTCGATGATATGGACACTAACACTATTAACACCAGTACTAGTGATGGAGAAATTTCAAAGGAATGTGAAAACTTTCATATAAGAGATGTCATGCACGGTATAACTAATATACAAAATACGCTTGCAAACCTTCTACTAAGGATTGATGGACAAGGTCGCCATCTAGGCGAAGTTACAAAGGACTTTAGAGGAAAACATGGCATTCAGGAGAAATTAGGAAATGTACAAGAACAGGCGAACGATACGCTATACATAACCACTGAACTGCAGGAAAAACAGAAGATGGAAAGCGAACTTAGCCGAATGAAAATTTACATAGTTCGTCTGGAGTATTGTGTAAAGACTCAAAGTGAACAGATTCTATAGCTTAGATCTAGAGCAATTGAAGACAAACAATATCATAGTGAGTGCATGGAGTAGACGAAAAGGCGCCCGAAATAAAAAAAAAATCATGAAAACCTTGCCAAGATCATTAGTAACGTGTTTGCAGTAGAGATGGAAATACCGGCAGAGACTGTTGATAGCCTACAGATATATAAAGTGTTCCGAATGAGGAAATACGAGAAACAAAGGAAATATTCTCGTTCAGTCTGTGCCCAGTTTGTAAATAAATCACACAAGGACATTGTGATGAGACAATGGCAATTATCTTACTCTAGATGTAGTAATAGACAATCTTCCTTTTTTGTTAGTGAATATATATGGACTAAATCTGGATACACCAGCCTTCTATACAAAGATTTTAAATATGATACAAGAATATTACTCATCACAATATATGATTATAGGTTGTGACTTAAATTTAATTTTAGATAAGGATTTGGATTCAATGAACTATAAAAACCTAAATAACCCTAAATCAAGAATGGAAGTATCAAAGGTGATAGAGATACTAAATGTAAAAGATATTTTTCGTGAAAACAGTCCAAAGTTAAATAGATTCACTTGGAGAAAGAAAAATCCAATAAAACAGGCAAGACGTCATTATTTCCTAATATCAGAATCGTTAATACATTTGCCCCTTATGTAAAATTTGAAAATAGTCATCGTTCAGATCACTGTCCAGTTGTAATGGGTGTTAAAACAAATGAATTTCTGAGAGGAAGAGGGTTTTGGAAATTAAATGACTCTTTACTAGCAGAAAAAGAATATATAAATTTGATAAAAGAAAAAATTGAAAATATTAAATTACAATATGCCTGTCCTATCTACAATTTTAATAGACTCTATTGAAAATGATAAAACTCAGTTTATGCTAAGTGATCAATTACTTCTTAATACATTATTGATAGAAAAAAGAGGAAAATCAATTTCTTACTCAACTTTTAAGAAAAAAAAAGAACTGAAGAAGAATTGCAACTAGAAAAATAAATCTTTAAACTGGAACAGAATTTGTTGCAAGAACATGCTGAAGAATTAGAAAATAAGCATGACGAATTAGAGAATATTAGAAAAATAAAATTTAAAGGTCAATGTATTAGAGCAAAAGTGAAATGGATAGAAGAGGGAGAAAAACCTTCAAAATATTTTACCAGCCTTGAGTCCAGAAACTATCAGAGTAAAGTTATACCTAATATTGAAAAGGAAAATGGAACGATAATTAATGACCAATTTGATATTTTGAATGAAGTTAAGCTGTTCTATGAAAATCTATATAAAAGTAAAGAGAATGTAGAATCAGGAAATATCCATGAAAAATTTAAGATATATGATATGCCGAAATTGAACAAAAGAGAATTTGTATTAAGTACATAATATGAATTACATGGAAGAAAAATTATAAAGTATATGTATGTATTGAATGTAAACAAATCTATTGTACATACATAGCAAAAATAAATTCTATGAATTAAAAAAAATAAAAAATGGGGGTTAATGTGCTTCTTTTGGCGCTACAGTACATTTAATAGGACCTTCTTGCACTGAAATTTGTGTCTTAATTAAAAATTACACCTTCGACGTTTTCCCTGCAATATTTTTATCCAATTAAAGCAAGAAACAAAATGAACTCTAAGTCTGTTTAAAAAAAGACACTTTAAAATCGTAACTAAGAAAAAGTTTAAAATTACTTCGCATAATCAATTATTTGATCTTTCTGCACTAAAAAAAATGTGATTTTTCTGGCATTGAAAATTTAATAAGCAAGAAAATTATTTTAAAGTCTTAAACTTTTATTGATTTTAAGCAAATAGGTCAAAGTTACCTTGAATATTTAGAAAAGAACATCAAAAGTAGGGGTATATGATGTTAATTTTCAGATATCACTAAAAAGTGTCAATTTTACGTTTAATCTGGCTCAATTTTTTCCCGGGTTTTCAGAATATTTCTACTTTTTGATAGAATTCATATGAAAAATTTAATAGATATTTCAGAACCAGGATGACACATTTTACTGCAAAAAACAGCTTTGTGTGCAACCAGCATGGAAAAATAGGAATCCAAAATAAAGAGTACTGTAAGTTATAGTTCAAAAGGAAAAAACTAATGATTTTCGTCTAAAAAAACCTTCCGCCACTAAATATAGTCCCTAGTTTAATTCAACTTGAATGGAATTTAATCGCGGTTTTTCATTGAATATAGTTTAATTTGCATTGTAGAATTAAGATTTATTGTTAGAATTCAAAAATGATACAGAATTTTATCAATAAAGGACATGACCAAAATCCACTCAAAAACTCAGGATCGAACGTCCTTAAGATACTATCAAAATGAATGCACTATGCACTTTCGCGCGAAATACGCAAAATGGCCTATGCATTTGAAAAATAGAAAAAAAATGTGTACTGGAAAGGATTTTATTTATTTATTCTCACGATATTTAGATATTTTAGTTGTCTAGACAACATGCCATAATCATCTTGCATGTGTATGAACGTACATGCGCATACAATGTATTAATTAAATGACATATAGTTGATAGTATTCTATCCTTTATAATTCTTGATGAAATCCTTCGATACTGATCATATATTTAAAAATGTCTTACAGGAATTAGGCGCAAAAAGGGATTTGGGGAATATCTGTAACGGTCCTTGTTTCAATAAGAACTAGTTTAATTTCAGTTTTCTAATACAAATCAGGAATAATGATAAAATAAAAAGGGATTTTGACCACTTAGGATTTAAATTTTAGGGTATATATATTACATAGAAAAATCTTGTCGAAGCTTCTCCATTTCTCACAAAAAGCTTTTAAAAATTTCCAAAATTCTTGCACTAAATTACCACCCCCCCCCCAAAAAAAAGATTATTGCATAGATGATTTCATATTTGCAGGGAGGAAATGGAGTCATTCTTAAATCAATGCTAACATTGCAAAGGATTTCTATTGAACTGGGGGTGCTGTTTAGCTGATGACAAAACGGTTTATCCCACTCACTGTCTTGTAGGTTTAAAAAGTAACACAATGCAAATATTAATCAGAATCCCTCTTGAAAATAAATTGAATTGCCTTCCATACTGTAGGAACATTTAAAATTGTTACTTCTACCCCAGTTACAGTCAATGTAAGGGAAACTAAATTTCTTTTACAAAAGCTGTTAGTATTTTTGTTGGCAGAGCATTTGTTAAGAGATTGTAACCCAGTAACCCAGTAACCCAGATTGTATTCAATCCACTAAGAATCCAAAACTTGCCATAATGTTAAGTTAAACAATTAAATGAAGCAAGATATATGCTTATGTTTTTTAAGTTTCCTAGAACAATTTTATGGTTTAATTTATTTCCAACTGGTTGGTCGTCAAATAAAGTTTTTGATTTGTATACAGAGAGTGACAAATCTGCACATCAGGGATGTGGAGCATACTTTTGAGGGCAAAGGTGCTATTAGCCAAAGGAATGGGTGACTAGAAAACAATTCAGATATATTGCGTGACATGACAACACTATAACTTATCCCAGTAATTTAACTCTCAGTTTATAGGGTACATTGTAGTTAACTCGCAAATAGGAGAATACTGTTTTATATTGATAATGATCAATGCATTTTTTACGGTCTTGAACAAACATTCCACAAATTCCAGTAGAGTTTTGAAATTAATTAGCCCTATTGTGTTAAACTGCATTTTAAACAAATTTTTCGCGTTGTTCACATCCGTAATAATAAATAACATTATTGATGATTCAATTTCTCGTCAGCAGTGGCATCGTTTCTAACAATAAAGGTTAAGAAAAACAAGAATTAGGGTTAAATAATCCCTCCTCCCTTAACATAGATTCGACCAAAGGATATAAATAAAAACGAAATGAGAAATTCAAGGTTAGTCAAATGCTAAGCTGGAGCTGAGAAGAAGTCTTATAAATTGGGTAAAATTAAGAGAAAAGGTGAAATTAAGAAATTAGTATACAATGCACCAGTGGCAAGAATCCCGGGGTATTGGAGCGAGATACTGGGGGCTGTAGATCTGAATAAGAACGAAACTCCTAGTTTCCGCCCTCAAAAGGAACCTGGGGCAAAATTAAGACAAAATTACTACCGCTTCGAACTGCTGCAGTTCAACGCTTCCCTTTATTAGCAGGGTCACGTTTATATAATTCCCCGCCCAATTTTTTTTACTTTAATGCGATTGGAACATGGTAACCTATATCGTCCCCAGCGCAAACCTCCATGTTTGGCATCGCCCCGAAATTTCCTGCCGGTAACACTGCAGCTTCCCCAGGGGCAGGCGATGAACTAGAAAAATTTAATTGCCTACCCTTATTATTAGTAATGAGGGCAGCTTCCTCCGGGGCAGGCCTTGTTATAAACTTACCAAGTCATTATAATTTAGCCACGCTTGTAATAATTGTTTGATTAAGAAATAATAGAATAACCCAGATAAAAAACATCAACCAGTATGAAAAAAATGCATCATAGGTACATTGTACTATCGGACAAGAAATACACTGCGTACAATTCTTAAATTAAAACCAAATTTGAGAGCAATATACGAGTAGAGTGACACAATGAAATATTAAACTGCAGCTCAAACAGGATTTACACAATTTAAAATTGTAACAGATGTATTGTTTTCCGAGATGTCAACCCTTTTAAAAAATGTCGTGCTGATAAAATGCTATCATTCTTACATCACTACGTACAATATTGATGATTTTATACAATCTGTTTCATTTATTGACGTATATTAAACTATATGCAAAATAAATTTCATTTGCTTTATTTCTGTTCTATCGTCAATATACATGATAATATATAATTGCGCATTATAAAGCATAACTTTAGAAAAAGAATAAAAATCAAATGGGAAGGCATGGAGCCCAGAATAGCGATTGTTGTCCTATTGATTTCACTGTGTCTTGTTGTTAATTATGTGCAAGGACAGGAAAATATTCTACAAATTCTCCGGTATACAACAGGATTTTCTAAGGTAAAATTTCGTATTTTGATCCCGGGAAAATATTTTGTATTGCTTCTCATTTATTATCTAATATTTTAAACTAGAAAATTGTTGACTGTTTAAACTTGCATGAAAATATTGCTTGAATAAAGAAAAAAAATTGAATAAAAAGAATGTATGTCATTAGTTTGTTCACAAACATTTGTTTTATCTTAAAAGTGAAGTTATTGCAAATAGCTAGTAAAGGTAAAAGAAGGATATGGAGATAATTAAGAATGCTAAAATTTCTACATTTACTCTCAGTATTTGATTTTCCATTTCAAATTAAGATTGTATTTATTATGTGATTCAAGTAGTTAAATGATATTGTTAAGTCAATGTATCAGGACTGATAATTCAGCAACCTTGTAGTAAACCATCATGGTAAAATTACTGAACTAAAACAAATAGCATAAATGGCAATCTGATTAAAGCCAGACCTCTGATTACGCTATCGCAACATATAAAAAGAAATCTGGCAGTGGATGGAATATCTAATTTCAGCAATATCTAAGATTGCTACGAAAGTCATAAAGGGACACATCAATTTTTCAAAAAGTAAAAAAAACTAAGATCTCAAATTAGACAATCCAATTCCACGGATTACTAAATCGTTCCCTTAATTATATATAATGAACAAGCATTCTGAGAGTATTGCATAAACAATACATGTCCCCTACCGGGGTTCCCCTTTTCTCTTTGGGGTGTCATTTTATTAGAGCCTGTGTATGAAAAATTGTTACTTAAATATGGACTTTTAAGTTGTTACTTGAAAATGAATGAAATGTATGTCTTACAAAGAAAGACTCGTGACGTCTTTGAATGCCATTTGATACACACAAATGCTTTTGATCAGAAGAGCTTTTTTGCGTAAACAACAATGGTTGAACAACAAATTTATACCAGAAAAAATCAAGCTTGATCTATATTTGTCACTATAAAGGTATCCAGTAAGATTCAAATCATGATGATCTTGTTTAGTACATGAATCAAGTAGTAGGACATTAATTTTGGGCACCACGAACCCTAATGTGAACCCAATTATTAAAAACAATAAAAATACCACAATGCCTTCAGAAATAAATGAAGTAGAACGAAATGCAAACTTGATCTATAAGACTATAACTAATCAATTTATGAAAGCTATCCAGCAAGTTTCAAGAATATAAATGTAGTGCATCATGACATAAATGTAGTGCATCACGAACCCTATATTTAACCCAATTATATAAAAAAAAACCATAATTCTTTCAAAAATCAATAAATCAGAACGAAAAGCAAACATGATCTTTAACTACTTAAGTTAAAGTCTCATACTCGAAACCAGCTCAATATCTGCAAGCGTTTAGGAGAAAAGTGCGGAAAACTCTGAAAAATTGAAAAGGCCGTAATTCCGTAAAAATAATTGAATCGGAACGATATTCAAACTTGATCTGCAACTGATCAAGATACAACCACGTACCAAAAATCAGCTCAATATCTGCCAGCGTTTAGAAAAAAAGTGTGGAAAACCAAGTGGGACAGACTGACAGACAGACGGGGACAGACAGACAGACAGACAGACGCACGGACAGACGCAGAGGAAACCTATAGTCCCCTCCGGTTTCACCGGTAGGGGACTTATAATTCGAGATCGATCTCGAATTTCACAATCCGATCTTACAGATTACTAATTCACCCCCTTGATTCATAATTTGAGATCTCGAATTACATACTGATAATTCGTTTTCACAGATTAATAATTCGAGATCTTGATTTGTTACAACGTCAGTCTTATGATTTCGGCAATCTGTGCTCATGAATTTCATCACATATATGTACAGATACATCCAAGCATTTTATTCAATTAGTACATACTGTTTATTTTGTTTCAGCAACTGGTCATTTCCAACCTCTTTCATAACTAATTCAACGTAAATTTATTTTAGAAATATTATGATTACACAAGACCCATATTCACTTTTACTATTATTAAAGACTTTCAATTATTCTAATATACATGCAACACAAAAACCTTTAAGAATTTTTTTTGAACAAATATCAGTACTAGCATATGGATTTGAAAATGTGCATGTATTTTTCACATTTTGGACTGTAATATGTAATAAAAGGTAGGATGTAAAATACTATAATATTATATTCTTTACAATATGAACAGATAAATAATTTTAATGATATCATGGGAAGGGTTTACATTCCGAGTGAACGAATCATTTAAACTAAGAGAATAAATTATACAATCTTAGATAACGGATTGTTTAATTTGAGGGAACAAATTGATAGTCTGTGAGAATGAATTGGCAATTCGTTATAACAGATTGTCAATCCGAGAAAATGGATTGTATAAACTGAGAACTCGCTTTACTTTTATAATTTTTTAAAAATTCTATGTCCCTTCATGGTTTTCTTTGATTGCATTCCTGCATGACTGCCAGGGTTGTAAAAAGAAAGGAGACAATAGACTGCAATGTTACTTCAGGGCAAAATTCCTGGGGCAAGGCTGTTCGTGAGCATGGGAGTGCTGATTAACCATCCAGTGAGTTTGACCACCCATGTATATGATGTACGATAATTGGAAAGTGTCTGAAAAATTGAGAAAAAGGAAATTCTAACCACATGCTTTATGCAGATTGGAAATACATCAGCAGTCTAAAAAAACAGTTTGTTCTATATCTCGGCATTCATTCAAATAGATATTACGTGTTTAAATAATGTCTTTGGGTGAATAATCAAGCATCATAAGTATGATGTGTTTCAAACAGTTATTTTTCAAAATATAAATCAATGCAATATCATGGGAATGACACAAATGAAATTTAACTTTATTTTTTTGAAATTTTAGAAATACAGAAATTTTCAATACCAAAACAAAAATTTACCTGTTCATTGGTGTCCTTACATAATAATTGGCCTTCGTAGTTCATGGTGGGCTTAGCAAGTTGGTATTCACAGATGAAAGTATTGTTGCATATGGTGCCAGCACCCTAAAAATTCTATGTGAAAGTGGTACATGTACACACTGGTACACACATGCTGAAAACAACTATCCATTATTATGGCAACTTTGATTTTACTTTGAACTTACGTGTGATTGTCAAAAGCATCAAAGTTCAAAAGCGACCAAAATTGGCTGAACAATACAAAATACGCACACTGAAATATAAAGATCTAGCACATGTGTTCACTTAGTTTTCTTTTGAACGTGAACTAATTGCGTTTTAAACTTAATTCAGTCTATATACACGTAATCTCACCTTCTAATACCAATTGGGCATGTCCGTTTTACTTGATTCATTGATGTGATGATCTTCTTCGTGAAATAATCATGAAAATTAAAGTTCAGAATTCGAATCACCATCATGTTGTTTGTTTACTGCTACCATAGCAGAAACACGTGGTTATTTCAATTCGTATCAACTCATACAGAGATGAGTCGTATTTATTTATAAATGCGAGTTTTTGTATTGTTATATTTCGTGCCAATATAGATCTAATTAAATTGTAAATTAAATATACAGTATAACAAGATACAACGATATTTAAAATCTAATCTTTTTTTAGTAAAGATCGACGTTTAGGGAATCTTCAATTTTTCTCAACATCAATACATGAAATTTACAGGTAAATATCAGTATCTCGAACATGGGATATCTCGAATACCCCGCTTATGTCGAAGTCGATCGCCGGTCCCGGTCGTATTCTCTATATATATGATGAAAAAAACACCTGATATCTCGAACACAGTAATCTCAAATACCCCGCTTATGTCGAAGTATATTCAAAGTCCCAAGCCCTACTTTTACCTGGCTTATCTCGAAGTGCAGTGAATTTTTCGGTCTACTGAACACACCTGGCGTCGTGACTTCACACTTTCTCGCCAGTGGCTATTAATTAACACCTTCAAACTGGGGGAATCTTAATTAATCCCAAGCTCATGTTGGGTATCGGTGACCCTGTAATTGGTATGACAGCTTGGGTTCTGCTGTAGCCTAAGACCGATAAAACCACTCCCATCAATTCAGAAATTAAATACAGACAGTATTATCGATATTGCATTTAATAATATGCTCTGTATCATTAAAATCGTAAATTCACAAAACCCAAAAGCTTTTTCAATATAAAAATTAAGTTGCAGTGCGTAATGCACATTGCAGTGATTGATTACATCTATGTTTATCTGCATATGAATATATAACCTTGACCGCCATTTGCATTGTTAGTTTCGTAAATTATATGTTCCTTAGTAGTACTTCGTAATGTAATACATGTAAGCTGTTAATAGAATTCAAGTTCACAGTTTAAATACTGATTATTTTTTAGTTTTCTAAATAACATTTGCACTAAAGATTTCATCAAATTAAGTTTTAAAAATTTCGTCTTTTATTTTTCTTACGGAGAAGGTTCTTCATCTAACAAGCTATTGATACATCCTGTTTGATCACGTATGCATGGTCTGGAAAATGTAAAATCGCTGTATATGCAACAAGGCTTGTATATTAAATTGGTTTACAATTATTTACGATAAAGAAAAACACCAACATTATTTTTCTTGATATTTATTGCGAATATGCTTGAATCTTTACCGTAAAGACTCCATGTTTGGTAATAAAGGATAGTGTCATGCATGAAGATGTATAAGAAAAAAAAAACGTGAAATTATTGAATCGACTTTGGAAGATAACTTCGGATTAGTCGAACCCCCGGATATCTCGAAGTCGTGTCCAGGTCCCCTAAACTTCGAGATACTGATATTTCACTGGTACATCATTACATATAGATGAATAAATATTAACATTTCATTTCACACAAAAGGCTGAACGATAGTATATATTTGTTTTATGAAATCTGTTTTTTGTATTATGCATTTATTTCAGTAAAAAATATATATTTAAATGGTCAAAAAAGTCTTATAAAAGAATTTGTTGTTTCGAGTACGACGCAACAATGTCGACTTTGACGTTACATGTAAATATTGACCGATTTTTCCATAAAAACTATGCGAAGGTCACAAATTCAAATTATCGTAATTAAGAAAATACTGAGCGTAAGAAGGCCTGTAAGGGCTTGTTGGAAAGGAAATTTTCTCTACTTTTACCGGCTTTATTTTGTTTTCCCTATTTCAACATAAAAATAAACGTAAAACTGAGCTTTGTATAAACATTACTAATAAAATGGAGAAAAAAACACATAAGTGCAAGAAAATTCGTGTTTTTAAAATGTTCTTTAAAATAATTACAATAATTTTTACATATATTAAAAGCAGAGAAAATATGCTTTAAGAATATACTACACTTTCTTTATAAAGACAATGAGGAAAAAAATGTCAATCGTCTGGAAATTCGGCATTTGCTTTGGAAAATTAGGCAATTTTCAAAAAGTCATGTTTGTCTTTACAACGTAAAATCGATTAAATACCGGCAATCAAGACATAATCTTTTTAGATATTGTAAAAGTAAAGAAAATTTCAAAAAGATTATATATAGTTTATATACCTTCATGCTACCATAAAATAGATAGGAGATCTTGTTTTTCGCGAAGTCGTGTTTTAACGCGCCACCGGTCAATTTGACCGGTACGGAAGTGAAGGGGTTAAATAAGATAGGATATGCCCTTATACCGACTTGATTTTGTTGATGTGATTCATTACCATGAATGGGAGAGAACAATGACGTCATAATATGACGTCATAATGTGCACTTGCATTGATAAACTGTGGATTCTAAGTATGTATAAGTAAATCTCTGTACAAAAAATATACAATCTATGATTTTTTATTAGCTCACTTGCGCAGGAAACAATACAAAATAAAAGCAGAGTAAACATGGACCCCTGAAACATCAGAGATGGGATCAAGTCACATAGAGGAGTAAGCATCCCCTGCCGAACTGTTTCACCCGCTGTGTGCTCCTTATCTTGATCAGGAAATAACAGAAAAATCTGTCGTCAATACAGTGTATAAATAATGGACTAACAAGTGGTATGAAAACGTCAGTCAGCATTTGATTTGACTCAATGATAAATTGTATTTGCTGACAAGGTCATTGTATCGACCATAAAACTTATGAAATGATGACTTTAAACAGACGGCTGATATTCTTGTATCATCAACTTGCTTGTCAAAAATTTACCTCCTTTTAGATATTGTTCAGACGTAGAGCAAGCTCTTGCGTATGAATTTACTGAGATATATACACTCTGCATGCAGGTGTGACGAAGGTATATTGCTGCATAAGTAAGGGAAGTTGCTAATAATAGTTTTATCTGCAAACTTTAACCTTTACCTTTATCTGCAAACTTTGACCTTCAAAAGATAGAGACTTCATATTTGGTATGCATATTTCACTGATTAAATTCTTTTGAACGAAGAAAGATAGAGACTAAATACTGTATACAGGGAAATCATCGCCCCGTTTAATTTTTGCCCCTTTTCGCCCTCGTTGGAAGTGAATTTTAAAAGGGCAATATAAAACGGGTTGAATTCAAAGTAGGCAGTATATAATATCTTATTCAAAAATCTTTCTGGGCGAATTTAAAACGGGGCAAACTTGTTTCCGAATGTGAAAGGGCGAAAATAACACAGGGGCGAAAATAACCATGTATACAATGTTTAGCATTCATTCACCACTGATTACGTCCTTTCAAATGATACCAAGGTCAATGACCTTGAGACCTTCACTGTATCCTATATGCTAAAATAGCCTGTTTGAACCTTCACCATAATTTGAACTATGAGAGATAGAGAATCCTTGTTTGGTTTGCATATATCACAAACTTTCAAATGACACAAAGACACTTTTGAAATATTTCTATAATTGGTAAGCAGATGGTAACATCAGAAAATATTTAACTTTTTGCAAAATAAAAAGTAGGTGGGTTTGTATTGGAGTGTATTACAAATTTTTCTACCAGGGAAACATGGGGGAAACTACACATTGGTGGCTTCCATGTAGGGAATCTATATGGAAACCACTGGGGCATGTTTCCATGCTTTCCTATCTTGGTAAACTTACGGGAAACCACAGGTTGGTTGTTTCCATGTCTGGAATCTATGTGAAAACCACTATGTGGTTTCCATAAAATGGAACTATATGGAAACTACTGATGTCACGATTCCCATATGTTTCCATCGGGTTTCCAAATTTGGGAAACTTGGCTTTTCACCCAGTATCTAAAAAATATGATACACATACTTCTGATCATTGCACAGCGGAAATATATTATTATTTTTTAGATAGAAGTCTTGATTTTACCATAGAGGTCAGAATGAAACCTGTAATTTCTAACAGAAACTTTGAGATTGATTAGCGAAACCAATTGATGCCTTTGCTAATATTTAATGCAAAAATTGAATCATTGCAAATAAAAATTCTTAAGGCATGTACTCTAGTTTTTAAAGCAAAACTGTATTATAATGTTAATTTCAATTTTCAGTTTGCGCAGCTGGTTACCAGAGCACAACTTACGAGGATGTACGAGTCCCCAACTACCATGACGGTGTTTGTGTTTACTGACACGGCTTATAATCAGCTACCATACAGAGAACTCAACATAATAGACAGCTACACAGAAACTGAGCTCAAAGATTACCTCAAGTTCTGTACAAGTAGGTATTTTATTTAAAAAAAAATACATGTATTTCTTGAACATATTATTCTTACAGTGAATTATTGGTTAATTTGCATGCTCAATAAATTATACAAACTCCTTATCCAATGAATGAATTTTAACTCAGAATTGGATGAATCTACTTTTTAAATTTAATAACCATGATGAAATCAATTTTGATCTTTATAATTTATTCTATTTGATCAACATGAAGAATTAATTAATTTAATAAGCAGTATATTGAAGACTACACCATTTATGAAAAAAAATAAGGTATAAATGACCCTCTTGTAAGAAAGATAACTCTTACTTAGGAAATGATATTGTGGTCATTTCTGTACAATTTCAGCCCTCAACGTGTTCAGACTGGAATCTTCTATGTTTTATTATGATTTTTTAAAATTTATTGGTAAATTAATATTTAAGCATATAAATTAATGAAAAATGAATATAAACTTTTAGTTTAACCAATGCATGCATGATT
>NW_026926321.1:0-27658 GCF_032062105.1 Saccostrea cuccullata
ATATTAAAATTTTGCGTCATTGATGAGTTGAATTCTAGGGGTTATAAGAAAAAAAAAAAACACGTTATTTTACAACAATTTCATCAAATTTATTTACAGTTACACCTGTCCTGACCCATATAAATTCCCCGGGGCTGTTTTCATGAAGTTCAAAAACTGATAAGATAATAAAAAATTTCAAGAGAGATGTATAAACAAATATATGAACATGTACACTGTATTTAGAACCTTAGTGGAGAAAATTTTTTTCAAAATTTTGATTACAATGCTGTAAAAATTTTTAAATCTGTTTACAAAACGTTTGAAAAAAAATATTAAATCATAAAAAAACCCTTTTAAAATTTAAACGGGGCCCTGCAATGGGGACAACTGGTTAATCTTGTCGAACACTCCGAGCAAAAGGCTCCCCACACGTAAAACTTTGTCGGGACGACGGTTCAGCAGATGGAACATTCGATGTCTCTTGCAATGACTCATTCTAAAAAAAAATGGAGATAACAACAAATTAAAAATCAAAAGTTACAAATCAATTATACAAAATTCGACAGAGCAAACACGGGCCTCCAAAACATCGGAGAAGGGATCAGGTGCTACGGAGGAGTAACATCCTTCCACATGTCACACTAGCCGTGTGCTCCTTGTCATGATCGAGAAATAACGGGAAAACCCCGTTTTTTTCGTGTTAAACAATGGACTAACAATTAGTATGAAAAACGTAGTAGTTTTGAAATGATAAATTGCATTTGCATTTGCTGACAAGGTCATTGTATAATTAAAATGGACGCAGTTTGAATAAACGTGATATGTAATCATTAAATATTCGGGGTGTATTATTATAAAGCCAAATCTGACCAGTTTAGTTTTTTTATGGGTCCTGTCTATAGCTGTAAACCCTTTGATTGTAATGAATTAAATGGTATGTCGAAAGAATGGAGACGTGGGGAACTAAATTCAAAAATCAGTCCGTAGATGCAAATTGTCATCTTAACCTTTAGTCTTTGGAAAAAAAAATCACCAGCCAATCTCTCTTAGTCAAAGAAATCAATGTATATGGGTGATCTAGGTTTAAAAAATTTCCCCTGACTTTAATTAAAAAGGAAGGCAGCATTGATATCTTTGTTAATTTTTTTATTAACAGTGTAATGAGACATTTTTATGATATTCATGAAATGCTTTACCACGAAGGTAATGTTGGAGAAGAAAATTCTTACCTTTATAACTTTAACAGGTATCCGACATACATTATTTCCATGACATTTTCGGTGTAGCATTCATATAAGCCAAGTGGCCACCCTTTGATCAGACGGCAATTTTATTCCCCATCAATGTATTGCATTGTTATACGTTTGTTCATCTCTAGTTTGTCGTTTCCTTTAAACCAAGAAACCTTTTCTGGTAAAGGAAATCCACAAACCTTTAATTCTATTTCAAGAATGTTGCCCTCCGTAACAATCATAGATTTTGGTGCATTTTCAAATGATGGCAGTTCAGCTGCAATTCAATTCAAATGCTAATTTTTAACTTTTCTCTATTGGGATATAGGCGAAACTTGAAATGAGAATTCCTAATTACATGTGATAATCAAACAAAATTCACTTGTTTTTTAAACAACTCGGAATGTAAAGTTTAAAAACTGTTTAGTGACTTTTAGCCGTAATTTGGTAACTAATTCTTCAAGACAATTCTATAAAATTCCGTTGACTTATCAACAATACTTGAATCTTCTTTTATATGTCATCAGTGTCTTGTTGAAATGTAGGAACCTACCATTTACGACCCTAACTTTGCAATATACACTTTCCTCCATCGCGTTCTTCCCTTTCTGTAGGTCATTTCCTGATCTAGCTGTGCATGTGTAATCCCCTTCATGATCTTTCTAGTCACATTTCCGATTCTAAAGAGGCTTCCCCGTGCAGGAATTTCCATTTTATATTTCTTTTTGAGCAACTGATAATTTCTTTTCCCTCATGCATCCACGTTACTGTTTCTGCATTATCTACTTTAGCCTCCAAGTTTAACACACTACCAACATACACAGTGATATTCTCCGGTGGCTTTTGGGTAAATACCGGCTTAACTAAAAGAATATTGAATAATTAAAACTTATTTTAGTTCAATACCAAGAATTAATTTGATTTTCTCTCTACTTTGATAAAATTAAAAATTTAATAAGAAAACAGAACTAGGCGTTCATAAACATTATCGGCCACTTGTGGATCATACAGCAATTCTATTTCTCTGAGACATGTCTTTTTATTTTTTTTTTCTGCTTAAGGAACATGATTAAAAGACACAATAAAGTCAGACGGTATTATTGCTGTGTACCCGGTATTTTCCCTCTCACTGACCAATGCTGAGTTTTGGAAAAGGCCAGAAAAGGATTCAAAGAAAAAATTTAAAAAGGTGGTAGACTCACATGCATATATACATGTAGGTGTGTTGATAAAATATTGAAAATAATTTTGTCTACAAAGACAAATATTTTCATGAGATGATAATAAGGAGATGCTATGAGGATATCATTTACAAATATAATATTTATCTGGCACGTCTAAAGAAAGCCAACAAACGACATAACGTGGAAGGTGGACATATATGCAATTGTTTTACTTTTTCTGTCCCAATAGTTCTTGAGCAGGAGATATTTTTTAGCTGCAACTGATTTTTTTTCCGAATTGTTAATGATCTCCCCCTTGAAAGAGGGTGTGAAATTTCCTGTGAATAAACTGAATTCTCTTTTACTTAAGGATGCATTTTTACAGGTTTCGTTGAAATTGGCACGGTGGTTTGAGAAGAAGTCGAAAATGTTGATGGACCGAACATATGAGAGACAAACGCTCCGGACGCTTTTCGATCAGAAAAAGCCCACTTGAGTTTTCGGCTCAGATGATCTAGAATGCTCAAGATGGAGGTGAATGGAAAGCATATTTCCGATAGATGCTTGAGGTAAGTAAGTTGAAAATAATCCAATGGTTTTTTGAGGAAGAACTTTAGGAATTTAAAGTAAAATGGACGAGGGCGTTTCGGATAGCAATTGATAACCTATTCAGATGACATAAAAATCTCTTAGTGTTCAATGAATTCAGTGAGATACCATGAAAGACATAGATGAAGAATCTGTGCGCTAGTTTGTCCTTATTTTCCCCATATTTTTCTGCAACACAGGTATATTCGCCTTCGTCTTGAAGTCTTGCACTTTGTATTCTTAATTCAGCTTTCGAGGATTCAAAGTGTTCGGTGAAAGAAGTGGAATACTTGATCACATGATCCCTTCCCTTGCACCAGTAAACATTGTCGGCGTTTGATACTTCTGCGGTCACAGACAATGATTCTCCGACGTCCGAATTCACACTCCTAGGAAGCTTTTTAAAAAGTAACTTTTCTGAAAATTTAAAAACAAGTCTTTCAGATCTTAAACAAATTTAGTCTGAACATGATTACTAAAAAGTTATTTTTAGCTTTAAAATCTTTCACATGATTAATTTATTATGATGTGATGAAGTGGATGGTGCAATGTTAAATACAATTAACATCAACTGACATGAATTACCAGTCTTCTTTTCACAGTTACCGTCAGAGGGACGATTCACAAATGTTGTATGATCCATGTAACATTTTTTATTGCCTAAAAACAATAAAGTTTTACGTTTAGATACAAATCATATTAGATGCATTTATCGATAAATCTTGAACATGTGAAAAAAAAACTAATGCTGTTCATTTCCATCAGAAGGATAGGAGACAGTTTGACTATTTTTGGACATTTCTTGAATTTCGAATTTCCTAAAGTTGCTGGGTTTCACTGTTCTAATCATCATCTTCATTTTAAGGGAGAATAGAAAATGAATTACGTACAAAATAATATGCTGAAGATGAGGATGAAGAAAACAAAAGCTGTAAAAATAGATGACACGACTTCCACATAGAACGACCATCCTTTACTTAGAGATCCTGACAATTTTGCCAAGGCAAGCATAAACGATATCACTGTGCATGTTTCCAGTACAACTGAAAAATATTCAATAATATTGAATTATAGATATGCATATGATTATTATCATTCAACCATTGACGTTATGAAATACCGTTAGTTAAAACATACTCAAGAGGAACGTTGAAATCACATTTGCTCTCGCAAATATCTTTGCTTTTTTGCAACATGGTCGACAAGATTCACACATCGAAAACACACAGCATAATAAACACAGAGAACCAAGGGAACAGGCTCTGATCAAGGCATAACGAGTGAGAATTAGATACTCTGAAAAAATATATAAAAAATACAATATTACCACATATAATTTGTCGATCAATACCTTTATATCAAAAACTTGTATGAAAATTTGGTTGAAGAGGTTTTCCGTTTTGTTTGTCCAGTATCAACTCTCTACTTTCAATATTTTGACTGCCTCTTTTTTGCAGTGCAAGTTCATTTAATTTTAGTTGAGAAATTTGACTGTGTGACTTTGTGATTGAAATGTATTCAAATATTTGTTTGTGAAATCTACAAGTGCATAAGAAGATGACGTATTACACATCACACGTATCATCACGTGAAATTATTTGGAGGATATGTGGAATCCGATTGTGAAAAGGATAGAAACGTGCACCGGATTGATGAAGGGTTAGAAAATATAATAATTTTTTTTCTAAGTATTGAAATAATATAATGAAATAGGGGTATAGGAACAGTAAGCAAGCTCAAAGGTCGATTGAAAACAACACAAATTGTGAGCAGAGCAGACGTTGACCTCTAAAATCAACATAAGAGGAGATGGGAGCCATGGAGAAAGAAGTCTCGCCTGTCGGTAACCCCTGCCATTGGGTCCTTGTCATGATCAGGCATATTGAAAAACTGTAGGAAATTCAGCGTTTAAAAATAGCCTAACAATCAGTATGAAAATACGTTGGCCAGCATTCATTTTTTTAAGTGTATCCACATCTGAATTACACCACCAATTATTGTTGTACTGTATTCCTAGAGTTTTTTTTCACTGCAGTTGTAACAATTAATATTTTAGTGAGGAATAAGATGAGGCTTTCGATGGACATTTACTAAAAGTGTAGGAATCCAGTGTAGGTATTGTAATTCAAATTCATTTTATTTGTTAGGGATATTTGAAACTGGCATAATTTAATAATTAAAGAATTTCCTTCTTAGATTGGAAGATATGGGTATAAGTTGGACCTCCAATTGCAGATTTACATAGCCCCTCGGTAATTTTGCAATTAAAAAACTTTAAGTTGTATATCTGTCACCCCTCTCCTTTTTAATTGATAGTTCTTTTTTTTGGGGGGAGGATCGGGTTTACAATACCGATGCTGGAAGTGTCTTACTTTTAACAACCTTTGTCAAATTGTTTTATTTTTCAAGCTGTTAAGCCATCTGAAATCTTCCGTCTTTTTCAAATAAAAATGAATTAGAGTATATATTATGACAGGAAACAGAAAAATGAACAAAACACAAAACAATAATATACTGGATACAAGGAAGCCAATTTTTTCAAGGAAGAGAGAACAATCTTTTAAAGGCGTCATATGATACATGATTAATAGAAACCCGGAAACCAAGAAATAATTTTTGCGGATATTTTTTATAGTTCAAAATAAATTAATCAAAAGTAATATACACGAGAAATAAATTTTAGTTTGAAGGAAGACCCACTTTATTACGCAGGAATAAATTTCCCGTGGGTTAAAAGTGTTTTACAGTATGGATCTACGAAATTATTTCTCTTTGCATTTGAATGTTTCAGTCCAATTTTATCCACAAAATGGAGAACAAGTATATACGTAGCCAAGACTGGTAACAATTTTAATCAAATTAAACATGCATTCAATTCAAAAAGTCTTGTTTAATCATTTATTAACTAAACTACTGGTAAGTATGGTAATCAGAAAAGTTTTCAAAAATATTTTATTCTATTGAAGAAACGACTGGGGGGGGGGGCAATTAAATTATCTGAATCTTCTTAAATATGATTGTATTTTGTATTTACTTAAATAAAGTGCCTTAAAATTGTAACATGTAAAGAGGACTTCTGCTAACACTTTACATTAATGGTTTGAAACCCACTTTTAATAGTGTTTGTATACTTTCATATCATAAAATTTCATATCTCCCTTGTACTGTTTGTAGTTCATCTGTAACACTATGGCAGGCTGTGACGTTGTTGGTACAATACCTGAAGACTCCAAAGTAGAAGCTTGTTTCTTCTATCCAACGACCGGTGATCAGAGCGTACAAAGTCCACTACTTATCAAAGCGTAAACAACAACCAAGGAGCCAATTAGTTTCTTCATCACTAGGATTCTCGTTTAATTAGAACGAATTACATTTATAATCCTTATTTTTGATAGAAAAGAAGTTTAAAAGTTTGACCGAGTTTGATCAAATGCACAAATTTCAATATGCACAGGACTTAGTAAATTATAACAGGTAGTTAAGGTTGACAGTTACGTATAGGAATACAGTTATCTATAGGTATAAAGATTTAGAAGGCTTGCATGTGTAGAACGTGAAATTTTTCTTTAAATGAATTCTTCCTGTTCACATTGTTAAGGGCGCTTTATAAAGATAATTGATAACATTTTTGAATCACACGAAAAAGAAGACTTGCTGTGGCCTTCAGCTCGACATTTTGACATATATCGACGATGTATATGTACTATCAGTAAAAGTAGTTATTATTTTCATTCAAATGTCGAATCGATATATCCCAGTGAACTTAAAATAGAAGATATTTTACGAGTCAGAAACATCTGTTTCAACGTTTGGGTATTTTACTAACAATAAACGGTGATAACCAATTTCAACTTACAACTAAACGGTGTGACAAAATATCAACTTTTCCACCCTCTACGTTTATGTAGTAATATCCTGCAATCACCTGCTTATGGTGTGTACATCTCCCAACTTGTTCGATATTCAAGTGCATGTTCTGAGTACGATCAGCTTTTAAAACAGCAGGCTACTGGTATATCAGTTGATGTTACAGGAAATTTTACAACCTCGTTTAATTTCCTAAATTCTTTGGTCGTTATAATGACTTTGATAGCAAATAAAACCTTTCACTGAGTCTTTTTTTGGGTTCCTGTTCTTACCAATTGTTTGATAATGGATTGGACTACAGTTCCGTCTATTTACACAATACATAGGATTTACGATGGAGATGGCCAATAAACAGGGTATGTTTACTCCTGCTAGGCACCTGATTCTACCTCGGGGATTTCCAGGGATTTAAAATAAATTCAAATAAGCACCTTTTCAATTAATGTTTGAAAAAGGATTTAATAGAATGCTGGATCAAAAGATCTTTAAAGAGGCTGGGGGGTGACAGCCATTTTCAGACTATTTCGATCTCCTTTAAAAGAAGAGCTCCATATAAAGATATACAAAAATGATCAAATTTTAAAACTAAAATGTTGACAGCTTAAGATACCGTATCTAAACAAATATATTAAATCTGGTGGTTAATTTGTGGTTAATTTGTTGACCCCCTAGCCTCCTTAAGTAGCGCATTGTCAAACTAAAGAACATGTATATTTTCAATGGCAGCTTTGAGGCTCTAGCTGCCCTTGTGTGTACAGATAATGGGATAAAGGTAGTGGTTTTGATATATGATACATGTATCTATATTGTTTAACGATTTTAATTTTAAACAAAACGTCTGAGGTAGCTGCGGTAAAACTGTGTTCATTTATTTCCACCTAAATTGATGACACAACCCTCTTGACTTTAACCTGCCAATACACAAACTATGAAACCTTGTAATCATATCTGCTGCATCATGTACAATCTGTTGAAGATTTATTTTAGACAAACCTTTGAATGGAAGTGAAGTTGACTACACTTCCAAGCACAAATAAGGAAAAAAATATATTCCCGGCGATGTTTTATTGTTATATATAGAATAGCGTGCTAACAAGAATTTTTCAGCTTAGAGCGGAAGACTTCTTTCTGTGTCGGGTTGAATGTGTTGTAGATACTAAATATGGAGTTCCTGTCACGCAGTTCTCTGAGTTCTTTCATTCTTTCAACGACAGTCAACTTCTGCGCAAAAAGACGTCCTTCATCAAGATGCTTAGAAGAAAGCTCATAACAGTAAACGACAGTTACCTCAGCTGAAAAGCGCCATTTAAGTCACTATGAATTGAATAATTATGTTAGTAAAATTCTTCAAAAAGTTATTTTTTTATTTTTCAGTTATATGAAAATACCATACCACCAGTTCCTTGTAGCATCAATAGAGTTTCTCTTTTCAAACCTCCCTGTTCTTCTTCTATGATTAGGTTCCTTTCGTTGTAATCCACAAACATAAGAATAACCTGAATAAATTCAATTCCAATTTAAAAGAAGAATTAGGCACATTTGTGTCTAAAACATAAAGATACATGTAATTGTACCGATAAGAAAATGTTCTGAAAGAATGCGTAAATTTGATCAGAAAAATACCTTTGATGGGGGCAGAGTTTCCAGACTTTCTGTAGAATTGACTACTACTTTCTTCATTTGTAGAGAGAACCCTGAGCCCATCAACTCAGAGGCCAAATGGACATACTTCTGTTTATCAGATCCATATCCAAAACAAACGACACACAGCGAATTTTCAAGGTTTTCCTAAAATAGATAAACAAAACAATAATCTTTCTCTTTCTTAAGGAAACTGATTTGATATATTCAGAGATATTTGGCTGCATCTTTGAAATTTTGTTCAACACCTTCGATTCAGGTATGGGTTGGGGTTTCTTTTTAGTTAAAGAACTCTCCATCCATTGCTTAACTACTTCTTTATTACCGCTTGGCCTGTTTGTCCAAATAACATAAACCACCGATGCTATTACTAGTAGTGCAGGTATTATTAATAAATCCCAAATTCCATCTACATAACAGAAAAAAAAATATGGATATAAAAATGGTTATTTTCAATATTTTACAGAATTTTTTTAATACTTGGACTACTTAATCAATTCTGTTGTCTTTTTAAAATTTTCAAGGAAATATTATTTCTAATTGATCAATGCTGAGCGACCATGGAGTGTGGCCGATCAAAAGGTGATGCAACCTCTTCATGTGCGTCTAAATGTAGTACTTGAAATGTACATGTATATATTTACCAGGTTTATATTGCAACGTTTCCATTCCATCCGGTCCTTTGATGCATTTCCTTTTTATTTCATGTCCACATCTGTATGCAAAACTTGGATAAGATAAACAAAAGCTTTTCAATGAGTTAATCGTATCATTTAAAGACAATATTCCTTTCTTATTACTTTTCAAATGTACATTCAAAGCATCCATAACTTTTCCATTATGTTTAAACTTTTGCTGGATTTGTCTAACAGTCCAAAGTCTTGCCTCTGCTAATTCTGAGACCTGTTGACGTAAGAGTCTGTGCAAATAGTGCAAGGTGCTTTTTGACGTCATCATCAACTTCTTCATAGATCTCTTTAAATCGTTTAATATTGGTACCAGAATATTCTTTGTCAAATGTGATTCAGATGAATGTTGGTTAGATGAATTATATTTTACTTCTTTGGGAGATTTATATTTGATAAATTGTATTTCAACTATTTCATGTAAATTGCGTATTTTTTCTTCATAAAGATTTTCAAATATCTTTCCTCTTTCGGCCTCAAAGTGATGTTTCAGTTCATCTTTTGCCTTATCAACGTATGATTGTGGGTATGATGGATGTTTTGCATGAAGGTTTAGCAAATCTTCAGAACATCTTGTCAGGTCTCTGCTAATTTGAAGTTGTCTTTCCATTGTCGTTTTGACTAGATTCCTTTGCTCTGCTACTGACTCAGCCAGACTGTTTACAGATAGTTTAACACTTTGTAACCCTGCTTCTAAGCTGTTCACTGAACTCACATAATGATTTTGCCTTTTCTTTATTTCTCTAAACTCCATCTGGCAGATGTGTTGGATCTCCTGCATTTTATGCTGAATGACCATACACCACAAAATCGAGCAGCTAGAGGTAGACACGTACACATAAATAAAAAAAAAAGTACCACGAGATTTTGAGAGTGAAGCAACAATAAAAAAAAATAGTAATCTGGAAACTTACCAGGTGAAGAAACCTGTCAAAGTATGTGCCCATAATAGCCTTTTAAAATTAAACTCTGATGACATCAGGTATCCTACTTTTTAAAACGTTAACTGTTAAAAAAAGAAAAAAAAATCAATACTGATTACGGCGTAGTAATAGTGATAATCAATATGCTGGTCAACATCTGTTGCACTTTATTGTAATTTGTTGAAATTTGAAATTGAAGTAGAGGGGGCAGTCAGAAAAAAAAAATCGACAAGCAATTTTAAAAATGACATTGAAAGAAAAATTAAAACTGACCAAACTGTGAAAAACCGACTTCCCAAATCCTGTCATTTTGTCATTGTTTATAATATCATTTAAATTGAGATCCTCGCCGTTAAGCAAAATATATTCTCCCTGCACATGGCAAAGTGTACTGAGCACCACTTTTTTGCGAGTTGATTTTCAGCTTCCATTCGGTATTTAAAATGTGTTAAATGTAAGAGGAGTTCCAGAATCAGGTTTTTGTAATATAAAAAAAATGCGATTTAATTCTCATGTTGCCGCTGAGTGTAATTGAAAATCAAAAACACATATTGCTCATCTACGCTCCTATTCATATTCACAAACACAAAGTTCCCCTTTTTTTAAACTTAACTTTTTACCATAAAAAATGTAAATTGAAAAGAACCCCAAACAGCTGAAAAAATTGCCCCTAATCCTCAACATAATAAGATTTTCTGGTTTGGACAATCTCCATTTTAAAAGGATTTTTTCATTAATATATGGTAATAAACTGGTTATTAACTGGTATATAATGTCTTTTGTTAAACGCCTTATTATGCACAATTCAAACAAACTTTATCTACAAGACACTCGCATTCTTTTCCTAGAAAAATCAGTTTAGGGAAACGCATAACTGTGAGAAGCCCCGTTTCGTTAATTATTGCCATTTAGAAATACCACCATTTCAAAAAACTGATATCACCTCATAACCATGCGTAAAACCCTAACTCCTTTTTTTAAAATAAATATTGCAGTTGTGTGTAAAGTTGCAATGGTTTTCGAGGGGTGGAAATCTAAACGTTAAACTAAACTTCATGCAAATTTATCATATTAAACTGAATATTTCATACAAATACACGTAACAGTAAACCTTGTGCGCATAAACTCTTCACAGTCAATATATTAATATATATATTTTTAAAATATCATCCGTTGTCAAACAGTATCAGCTAGCTGTAGCTATGCTGGAAAATGTTGCTTCATTATTCAGCAGGTGATGGTGTTTTGAAGAAATGTTTCTTGAAGAATCAGATACCACAAATTTACATGACAGTATGCAAATCACACTATTATATACAGTGTATATATAACAATAAATATCAACAGGCCCCCTCATACGTTATTGATAGCGCTTGCATGAAGATAGATTATGGTCAGATTTGTGCTACCTTATATCAAATAATCATATTTTAGACTTGACCAGTACGTACATGTACGTCAATAAAAATAATGAAATCTTGCGGTGTTTAACTCTTAAATTTGAAACTGGAGAATCTGAGCCACTCAAAGACATAATCTTTATTTACGTGTTAAATTTTAACAATGGTATATAGGTTTAATTATCAAGATTTTTTTTTGGAAAAATTGTACTGTTATATCAATACAAATGTCTTTATGCTAAATAATTTACTTCCTTACTGACGACAATCTTTGTATTCATTACAAAATCAATAAAATAATTTATGAGATAGTCAACTCGTAAAAACAAGTTAGATAACTTATTTGTTAACAGAGATAAAACTCGTTCTTACGAGATAATTCGTTCAAACTTTTCAATAAAAAGCCCTTTCGGCTTCCATAAATACAAAACAATTCTTGCATTACGTAACTGTGTTTAGAGTTAAAGCGGATGTTACATATTTCTTTGAAATTTCCCTTTTAAAGTAAATAATGTACATAGATTCATAAAAACACAATAAACGTTAGAAAAGCTTTCAATATCCAAACAAAAAATTTCTCGAATGTGTATCCTGACATCTCTTCTGTTTAGGCGGCTACAGTTCAAAATATTATAATCAGAACATAATTTATAAAAAAAATTATTTACACATCCTTTAATTTATAAATTTTTTCTCATATGTACGAGTTATTCTTTTTATCAATAAAATCTTCATTGACTTTTCATGCTTAAGGTAATTAAATTCATAAAAATTCTTAATATGTACTGTAAAATACTTGAATTGATATCAGATTATTTTATACATGTACATGTATAGAAAATTTTGTTCATAAATGAGTCGGCTACCCGAAGTGCTTATAACAATGATATTTAAGAAATAAGGTATAATTTTTTGAGTTTTATTGAGATGTAAAACGGGTTGGTCACGTGATCAAATCCCATAAAGCCCGAAGGGCTTTATGGAAGATTTGATCATGTGTCAACCCGTTTTACATCTCAATAAAACTCAAAAAATGATACCTTATTACTTATATTTACATTTGTGACTTATTCATACTTTATATTTGCCTGATTGTTACTTTTAACGTGTGAAATGCGTTAATTTTTCAAACCCAACGGCATGTATGTAATCCACTAAACGCGCGTCGACCCTTTATGACGTCACAGAGAAATTACGTGGAACGTTTATCCAAACGCACATCGACGAATGACCTATGACCTCTTGACCCCAAACCTGTATTTACACAGTTATAAAAACGCTTGCCTTCAGTAGTGTTATGTAAAGGAAAACATTTGCAAATGTAAATATTTATTCTTAAATTTAAGGTTCAGATAAATATCCACATTAAAGCCGCTGAAACCATTCGAGCTGTTAAAATACAATGTATAAACTAACAAGTTTCATTTAAGACAAAATCAGTTCGATACTAATGACACAAAGAAAAAAAGTAACTTACTTTCACTGTGTAGTATGTCAAAAAAAGATAACATTGTATTAAATGGAAAACAGGATACGGAAGGAGAAAAAGTGATGTATGTCATTTTCTTACATCCCTATCGTACTTGCATGTGCCTAAAAACTATATATATATAAAAACAAATGTACATGTACATTAAATAATTTCTAATTTTATCTTTGGTATACTAGCGTTTTTCTAGTTTTTGGAAGTTACCAAACCTGCAAGTTAGTCAGCATTTTTTTTGTTACATGGAATAAAATCACCTCATCCTGAAACATAACACTAATTGATTTTAATTGTAAAAAGTGATCATGTTTATATTAATCACCAAAAAACCTTTTTAAAAAATCATTATAGCGAGCGCAGCGAGGCGGCGCGAAGCGCCGCTCGCGTAGCGAGCTCAATAAACTAACGTGTACGAACGTAGTGAAAATATCCAAAATTCAGGGTTGAAAGTTTCTGCACATTGTTCCAAGAAATTTTTATCTCACCGCGTGAAAAAATTCCAAAATCAACAGTAATCCTTTGCGGTACATAGCAACGTGGCTTAAACATAGCAACACCTTACTTGAAAAAAATACAAAACAACGATTTATTGCAATTCCCATGCCAGCAAACCATCGTTTGCTTCCTGCGCTCAGCCCTAAGTCTACAGAACTTTTTATCTGACGTCATATTTTGGTCACTTTAAAGTTCTTTGTTAAAGTTTTTATACATTAATGAATTTTTTTCCTAGAATTTTGTAGAGGAAACAAAAAAAGAAATCGGCAAGAAAAAAAACGAAAAGAAAACGGGACCGTCGGGAGCCGGGAGTCGGGAATCTAGATTTACCGCGTGCACGATGTTTGGTTATGTACGTTTGTACTGCAAAGATTCGTTGGTTTTGCATTCATTATTTTGTTACGTACTTGTTCGTTGGTTTTGCTTTAATGTATATGAAAGGTCTGTTGATAAGCATTGTATATCATGTGTGCAAGTTTTTATGGTCATTGAAACACTAATGGTATAATTGGTTGTTTTCTTATTGTTGTAATTTTTGCCCCAACTGCCCATAAAAAAACCTTTTTTAAAAATATTATGATACAATTACTACTCTAAATAAGATAGATGAGGATCGACATATATGTGTAAAGTGTTTTATTTTTCAATATCATTTATTTATTTTTATCATTGATAAATCTTTACCTTCTTCCGTACAATGTAAGTCTTAGAGAGTAAATCAAAATATGAAATGCGAATGAATGACTAGAGCTTTTTTCAGCTTAAGGACCTTTTTCCGGTTAACTTACACTGTACTGTCTTTGTTTATTAGTCCAGATGAAACCACAGGGGACTATAACTTTCATCTGAATCTGTCCATCCATTTGTCCCTGTGTCTGAATCCGCCATTAAAAAAGATAATTCAAATTTTCTTCATAAATCTTTTGAGTGGATTTTGTCGTATATTTTATACTGAATGAAACGCATTAGAACAAAATATGAGAATTTTTTTGACAATGTGGCCGAAAATTGGTCTGATGTGCATTTAGGTTACTTAATTAACACTTAAATCGCTGTTCAAAATGACTCGATCATGAAATGTATAGCGTCACGTAGGGAAAGTGATAAAATGCTAAAAACACGCGCAAATTGATGATGAAAATTTTGTGATCATATTGTGTAATGCTAAACGATGCATTAGAGTTATACACATCTGTTTTTCCATAATTTGCAGTCAGTATAAATTTCTTGTTTGTTTTTAACTTTTCAAAAAAAATTTTTTTTTGGTTCTCACACAATACGTAAGAAGTTTCGCAATGCATAACGGTACGTTAGGGCGTAACAATTCACACTAGGGAAAATGTAGCAGAGTGTTATGTTGAGACTTTTCACTGAAAGAATAAAAATGTGTGATAACAATATTTTTCACAAACGTATTGACAGATACTAGTAATAGTTTTAATTTAATTCAAAAGTTTACATATATATATAATGCGATTTTCTTTTTCCTTTGCAGTATATTTGACTTCAATGATTTTCATTCACACTGGGAAAATGTAAAAGATGTCCAACATGTCCATAAGCATAGGTGTATCAAACAGCTGGGTTCAGTAAATTTTATCCTTAATCGAAACTTCGTGGGATTCATTGGGCGGGGAGATTTGTTGGCTTTAGAATGTTACAGCTACTTTTTACCATGAAGAACAATCACAGCTATTTTGAAATAATAATTAATAATAGTTGTATAATAAAATTGCTGTAGAAAAATTGAGGAATTGAAAACTGTTACTTGCCTTTGAAAAAAAATTTTGGCCATATTAATTACTATAACTATTATCCCCCCCCAAGAAATGGGATTGTTAATTAAAGAGGAATTTAATGTGTGTTAACAATAATGACAAACGTATTCGAAATACTAGTAATTTTTTTAATTTAATTCAAAAGTTTACAATGCGTTTTTTTTTCCTTTCAGTATATTTGACTTAACTGATTTTCTTTTAAGAAACTGAAAAGATGTCCAACATGTCCATAAGATATGAATAACGCGTTCAATGGTATTTTTGTGTATATTCTATTGTAAAATGAAAAGAAAGGTTTCTTCGGTTTTCGCTACGCGCTGCGCAGTGGAAAGATCGTCTGCTCTTGAGACGCTAAGTAAGGAGTTGATCCTTCGCGGGTTCGAATTCCAATGTGGGACATGGAGTTTGGTCTTTCGGATGAGACCGTATAAACTGAAGTCTAGTGTCGCAGTAGATGCTGGCACGAAAAAGATTTCTCACTGCTCAATGGCGATAAGTGCCGTATATAAGACAAAATTTGCATCTCTCTACAGGCAAGTGGTTGCATCTCCATATATAAACAAAACAACTGCTTTCCTCGTGCACCACAGTATGCAGTGATGAATCACGCAAGTCAAAAGAGTTTTAAGTTAATAAGGAGTGGCTAAGCTCCACATAAACCCTTGTCATCATGAAGATTTGCTAAGTTTACGATATTAGAATAAATGCGTTTGTGTAATAATTGGCCTCATGCAAGTTTGAAATAAAATATATCAGTATATATATCATTGTATATATATATATATATATATATATATATATATATATATATATATATATATATATATATATATATATATATATATATATATATATATATATATATATATATATATAGTGCAATTTATATATATATATATATATATATATATATATATAGTGTTTTTTAATATTGGCTTCATCTAACAAGTTGAAATGGTATATATTACCGACTTCAACTTCAAAATTAGTAAATCTCAAATAATTTTTCAGGAAATCGAATTAAAAACCTACTATACATTTTGCTGTTCAAATATCATCAACAACAACATTTTAGAGGTATCCAGGCTTTTGAAGAATTTGCAAATTTTTATACATACAAGTTACATTAATCTCTTCGATCATTTTACTAGGCTAAGTGTATAAAGGTTTTCCTATCATTGCAAAACACAACAAATTACTTATTTCATATCGTTAACATTGGTAGCTATGGTTAGATGAAAATGAACCCCCAGTCCTTAAATATGTAATTTTATAATATTTTATGTAAAATTTCGACTTGCTATAAAATCTCTCTGTAAAACGTCATAGAACATTGATGCACATCACGCAGAGCATAAATAAATTTATTGCATGAAAAGAATTAATTTTCAAGCTTCATTAAGAGACCTTTTGAATTTAATTATAAATTAAAGAGCTCTTCCTAGCTGAGGATCAGAGTACCTTAAAAAATAACAAGCAAATGGAATTATAAGTTTATTTTGTTATCTTAGAAAACAGTTAGTTTTGTATACTTTATATACACAAAAAATTGCAGGATTTGGAAATAAAATTATATAAAGGATATAATATATATATATAATTGCATGTGATTATCGAAGTTAAACTGTATTTTCAAACCCTTTTCTTTAAACGCTTTCAACATTTAACTTTTTATATTAAGGAGGCTTCAACTTCAAAATTAGTAAGATCTTAAATATTTTTTTTAGGAACGGTATCTTTAGCTGTCAACTATCAAAAGAAAAAATTCATACATGCATTTTAGTTTTGAAATTTGATCATATTTGTACATCTTTATTTGGAGTTCTCCTTTTAAAGGAGATTGAAATAGTCTAAAAAGCATAGCCTCTATTAAGTACTTAATATATTGAAAAAAATTTGCATTACAATACATGTATTACAAGTAAAAGAATAATTAATTTCATCTATAATTCTAACAAACCTCATTAGCATATGCATAAATCATTATAAATTCGTATTTCTAAATAGGAAAATATTTTAAAATTTAACCTTTTAAAACGTTCAATTCCTGAAGGAACTTCATGTGTAGGCTTCTCCATAAAAATTTCAATTCAAAGATAAACAAGTTTAAGATTGCTTACATTTTAAAATATTGCTTTTAAAATTAACAATCTGGTTAATTACAAGTTAATTAATCGCTGCTTAAAACTGTAGTTTTATCGATACATGTAACTAGACACATGTTCAATTCAGACTATTTTCGCCAAAACCAAAATATTGGTACATGGGGTACATTAAGAACATATGTACATTTCAAACAAACTGGTCAGAGGTGCAAAAACTATATATATACCGTGTTTTGCAATACAAAATTTAGATATGTACACATTAAAGACTTCATGCATACCACATATAATTCTTCAAACTTTAATTTTCTAGTCTATTTATTTGCTAAAATAGAGCAGAAAATATACCTTAAAAAATAACAAAAATAGGCCTACATTATCCTTTCGAAAAACCCGCGCTTTTGAAAATAGTTCGCGTATACATGTATTCAGTATTGCACAATTTGCTCTGAACATGCTTATTGCAAAGAGAAGTTTATTTTTTATATAACTTGAATCCTTTATAATAAGCTCGCGAGAAAAAAATTTAGCATAAAAATATAAATATATAGTAAATCAGTGCACAAATACAAAAATTATATATTATGCTTAAAAGACTAAACACACACACACATATTCAAGCACACTCAAACACAACATAAATTAAATATAGAAATCAAACAATTATTTTAAATTCGTTAATACCATAAAAACTTTCATCTGCTTTTTACTGAAGGTCTTATAAATACAAAGACCTATTTTGCTGAGAACAAATATACTTGATTAGTCAAGCATACAACTCCTCCAAATTCTCAGAAGTTTTTTCCAGGCAATACACAATAAATACAAGAATATATAGAAAGAAAACAATAAAGGTTTTTCAAATTCTTCCATTAATTAAATTTTCCCTAGATTTTCATTATAAATATATTTGCTTAGATCAATTGGTATATAGATAAAATACTTTATGGCAAAAGTGGGATGTGCCGAGCAGTTAATCATATTACCATTGGTTTTCATCAAGTATTTCACTGTTTGTCGCCTTGTACCACTTTTTTCTGATTTATCTAGGATCAAATTTTCTTCGTTGTAATCAATATACACAAGGAAGACCTAAAAAGAAAAGATATTTTTGACTAACAATTATTTTTGATTAAATCTACCTCTTTATAAACATCAACTTATTATCTAATATATTCGAAAGTAAGAATTATATTTTTACCAGGTGGATAATGTGTAAACAAACAGCATCGTCTAAATTGAGAGAATGGTGCGGCTGAAGATTAAACATAGGAACCAAGCAAGCTAAAAAACCTATACAAACAGGCAAGGAATAAAAAAAGATAACGAATAGTAACCAAGCTCAAAAGTCCATTAAATGTAAAAAAAAATCGGGGGCAAGGCAAACACGGACCTCTAAAAACATCAGAGGTTTGATGAAGTTGCTTTGAAGGAGTAAGCCTACATGTAGTATTCTACGTAGAAAATAAGTTTATATATGCTATTTATGTTCATAAATGATTTTATGCCCATTTCTTGTATATTGAAAGTGGGCCAAGCGAAATAACTCTAATACTTTTGAGCAGTCTTGTTTTTTGCAACAGCGTCAGTATCAGATTGAGTACAATCAGTGGCAGCGCCATATTTGTATGGAAATACAAGTTTATTTTTGAACAAGCAAGTTGGCTTACAGCGTTCCAGTGCACAATTAATACATTTGATGGACTTCTGGTGGTGTGATCTTTTGGATTTCCAAGGAATTCAGCACATCTGTAAGTGTTAAAAGACGAGACTTGAAATTCGGTCCTGGCACACGTGGAAGGCCTACGTGCGTTCAGATTTTCCATCATTCGTGACCCGTGTTGTCCCAACGATCATTGTTTTGTACTGTGTTCTTCCTTCATCAAGATGTCTGTATTAATATTTGACTCACACATTCGACGCTTATATCATTATGCGAGGAAAAAGAGACAACATGCTAACAATTATATTTAATGTACAAAATGTAGCGATTTCGGTCATTGGGATTAGTGGGGGCAGAAAAGGTCGAAGTATGGACATTAGAGTGCTAGAAGAGGAGATTCAAAGGAACCGACCATAGAAGCTAATTTTACATATTGCGGGAAAATTTCGATCAGCCGCAGGCTGATGAGGTTAAGGGAAATTGTGTCAAAAATAATGGCGACATGTGTGATGTGACTTGTTTTTAAACCGGTATCGTTTAAATACACTATAGATATATGTGTGTCAGTTGTTACCTAGATATTCCACCAGATATTGCCGAGTTGTTTTATACACACACACACACAGTCTTTGCAAATCAACTTTTAAAACACACGTTAAAAACAGAAGGCAGGTTGTGTACTGGAAGTTAAAGGGCTTGAAGAACTCTGTAGAGAATAACTTATGTGACGGTGTACACATGAACCATATTGGCAATGTAAATATTACAGGGCAATCAGGGGTGTTGTGATTCATAGTACAAGCGATAGCTAGATAAATAGTTTGTATGTCATTTAGCCATATAACAATTATGGTTAATTTGCAATTTAAATTCAGAAACAGGCAATACATGTATATATAGCTTTTCATGCATATATGACACAATGTTTTACTTTCAGCAGATTTTTATTTAATCACATATTAGATGCATTGTAGAGAGCCAGTCCAAGAGTGGGAAATACAGCAAGGGACCCTTGTGATCAAGCATTTATTTTTGCTTAGAACAGTAATGGAAACTTTTTCTTCTGCAGGTGTTGCAGAAGACAGTGATAATGCCACATGTTCAAGTATGAGTAGTAATTTTGCACATTATGAACAATTAGTGGTATTTTAATGTATTACTGATTCTTGATAATTTTATCAAGTTACAAATGCCTATCGCTATGCTTTACAATACGTGACAATTTTATCACGCCTTGATCATCGGAATTTTTAATTCTATCTCATAAATGCGATACATGGACACAGATAGTGATAATTTTATCACGTCTTCATTATTGCTGAATCTTGTTAATTTTATGAAGTTACAAATGCGATAATTTATCGCTATGCTTTACAATAAGTGATAATTTTATCAATCAGTGCTGAATCTTGATAATTCTATCAAGTTATAAATGCGATAATTCTATCGCAGTTAGTGATAATTTTATCACGTCTTCAATAGTACTGAATCTTGATAATTCTATCAAGTCATAAATGCGATAATTCTATCGCAGTTAGTGATAATTTTATCACGTCTTCAATAGTACTGAATCTTGATAATTCTATCAAGTCATAAATGAGATAATTCTATCGCAGTTAGTGATAATTTTATCACGTCTTGATCAGTGCTGAATATTGATAATTCTATCAAGTTATAAATGCGATAATTCTATCGCAGTTAGTGATAATTTTATCACGTCTTGATCAGTGCTGAATCTTGATAATTCTATCAAGTTATAAATGCGATAATTCTATCGCAATGCTTCACTAGGGATAGTGAATTAATTAGTGATATTGCAATGGTTTCTTGATACATTGTGTAGCTCTATTTCACTAGTGCACTTTAATTATACAGATTGTTTTAAAGTAATTCCACCCTCCTATGAATGTCATAGGTTTTTGCAAAAACTGTAATTAATTTAAATTCATACCTAAATAAATATCTCTTGGAACAATGCTTTACAATAAGTGTAATGATAAATATTGTAAAGTTAAAGAATTTTTAAAATGCATATTTTATAAATTTAAACAATAATACCTTTTTGTTTAAAAATTGTTGACAAGGGCAATAACTCCTTCTAGGGTCTCTGCATTCTGGCATTTACTATATTGTAAAATAGTTTATCTGATATTCACAATTCAAAAGTATCTTTTAAGTAGGAAGTATTTAGCAACACTCAGCATCAGAATTATGCATTTTAGCCAGTTTTACTTATTTTTCATAATACTTCTATAAAAAATGTGCAATTTTTGTTATGTTGACATACACTTCTGTATATTTATGTTTTGCATCTTAAATAATATGGTGTATATATTTCCTGCAATAATTAGAAAGTTTAAAGTATATGTAATGAAAATAAATGCAGTTTTTAACTTTGAACCTATAAAATTGTGAGGGTGGAATCGCCTTAAGATATAAACAATATTTTGTATAAAGAATTACCCTAGAGTCAGGTCTAATGGGTAATTTTATCCTATTGCCTGATATGGGCTAAGATTTGGATGAGTAAATCAACAATATTTTTGCAACATTAATCAAAAATAATTTTATCAGTCATAGATAGGTTGAATTCTTGACATGATTTGTATAAATTAGGCATACATGCTAACATCCTTTTACAGAGATGAGTACTGGTAATAGGCCTACAGACTATGGGGGTGGTAACAAAGTCAGTCAATTTACAAGAGGAAGTCGCAAGTGACACCCCAGCAAGCAACAATCATTCAAGCCAATTAGAAGATGGCAATTTTACCAAGTAATTCAGGTTCTAATTAACAAACAGCATCTAAGGAGTTATCACCTAACGTAGGGGGTAAGAATCCCTTTTCATTAGGCCATTGCGTCTCGGTGTAGATTCTAAGATAAAAAGCAAAATCTGGGGAAATTTGTTAGGAATCAAAAATAAGAATAATTATAAAGGCTTTGAAATCAGAGAAAACTTAGAAAGGGAGTGTGAAATCAAGCCCAAAAAGCAAACAAAAAATGCAGTAGGTTTAATAGGCATATATGGGAAAGATTTTTCTTTAAATTGGATATTCAGAATGCATATAAAATCATTCCAATATATACATTGTTCAGATTGGGAATTTTTGGGTTTTACTTTGATATAGAATACTATTTTGACAAAACTCTCCCTATGTGACTTATTTGTAGTTATTTGAAGAATTGGGTACTGCAGTACATTGGGTTTGTGAAAACAAGTTAGGCTTACATGGGAGACTAGTCATGTTTTTGTTCAAGGATATTGGTATTTCAATTAACGAGTTAAAAACTGTCCTTCCATACACTTCGCTTATATTTTTGGGTATTGAGTTGGATATTTTGATGGAAATGTTTACCACAAGACAAGTTAACTAAAGCTAGACACCTTCACAAATTCACAAGTCTAAAAAATCTATAATATTACTAGAGTTACATCTGTAATAGGTGTGTTAAACTTCGCCTGTTCAGTTCAACCTTTTCATCATAGGAAATTGAGTAAGGAATCGGATTTGAATGTTTGGGGTTTGTTTTTAGAGCATTTCAATGGCAAAATTTTTGTCAGAGCAATTTAACCTTTTCATTACAGTTGTATATGGATGCAAGTAACATTGGTTTCAGTGGTTATTTACGAAATCAGTATTTTAGTGGTATATGGCCTAAAACCTGGAAAAATTTCATTTTACAATAAAAGGAGTTATTTCCCAGTGTACTTGCAGTTCAACTTTGGGCAGATCAGTTAGAAAATCGATGTATTGTTATTAAATTTTTTATAAATCAGGAATTAGCATCATCAACTCATAATACTTATCAAAGGGCAATTGAATATTACCATTGTTTGGTGTCATCATTTTGCTTTGCCAACTAAAGGTGTACCAGCAAAAGCAGAAGCTTAAGATATCATTTTGTTTATAGCTTATTGTTACTGGCAACCTATGTTTCAGCAAAGTATTCAACATAAGATGAGGAATATGAAAGGCCCAACTTTTAGTGAAAAAATGATTACAAGGTTACAAGAAAAAGACAAGCTTAGTGGACCTTGGGTTACCTATAACACCAATCATTCTTAAACAGCTGATAGCTTCTTTACAATGTACAACAAGTTTATATTTTGTACAGGTACTTATGTGTATTTAATGACATTTCACTGTTTTGTTAGGATTGTAAAATTTACATCTTCAAAAGACAGATATTGTCATTTATGGACAGTACAATCTGTACATTTTTTTTTAGAAAATACTTCAGACTGCCCAATAGGGTTGGAGTTGACTATGAAAACTTTCAAACATGGTAAATATCTTACACTTTGCATGTGAAAAATGACAGCAAAGATAACACAATATGTCCTGTTCAGGCCCTATGGACATATTTTCAAGTAAAAACCAACTTCTGGTCCTCTTTTTGCTTTCATGGATGGGTCACCGGTGTCACGGAAATATTGTACAGATCAGTTATGTTTGTCATTAAATTTGTGTGGGGTAGATTGTAAATGATTAAAGGTCACAGCTTTCTCAGAGCAGCCACAACGGCTTTTTCCAATGGAGTTCTAAAGCAAAAAATTATATATATATATATATATATATATATATATATATATATATATATAGGTTGAGGTAATATATGACCATGGTGACAAGAGCATCTGGTCAGATTGTAATTCATGTCATTTCAAATCTACTCTGAATTGAGTTCCTATAAAATAATGAGTAATTTGTTAACTTGTTTGGTTGATTGCAATCAAGTGTTTTAATTACTGGTGTCACAAAATGACCATGGTGACAAGAGCACACAGATTGTAATTCATGACATTTCAAATCTACTCTGAGTTGAGTTCCTATAAAATAATGAGTAATTTGTGAACTTGTTTGGTTGATTGCAATCAAATGTTTTAATTACTGGTGCCACAAAATTATACCCGACCATGGTGACAAGAGCATCTGGTCAGATTATAATTCATGACATTTCAAATCTACTCTGAGTTGAGTTCCTATATAAACTAGTGAGTAATTTATTTTGTTGATGTCTATCAAGTGTGTTAATTACTGGTGTCACAAATTATTCCCAATCATGGTGACAAGAGCATCTGATTGTAAAATAAATATCAAACCAGTAATAGAGAATATGAGGGTTTGGACAATTGTCAAAATATGTGAACAAGTTTGACACATTATCCGTTTCAGGAAAGAGGACATTGGCTTAGAAAAAACATTTTCAACCATGATGACAGGAGCATCTGGTTGTATCAAGAAGTAGTAAAGTTTTGAGTTAATTATGTATCTAACAAAGTTTGTGTACAATGCATAAAAATATGGTTTGATTTACAAGAGTTGACATAGTTTCTTTGTATGTTGGTAATGTGTTATTTTTCATTGTTTGAATCCAGTTTGTATGAATTTTAGGGATACTTTTATTGTAGTAAGATTAAGATCGCACTTAGGTTGGGTGGGGATTACTGCTGATGACAGTTCAGATCTGCCTGTCATTGGCAGTAAGTGGCATTTTTACCTTACCCCACCTTTGATGTAAAAATTTTATACAGTAATGTTTTGATCTATTTGGAAGTTGCATGTAGTGATATTGGTATCACTGCAAGGTTTATAAATGTAAATCTATCAAACTACATTTTCATTTTTGTAATAGTTTTACAAAATTGTCATTTGATAATAAATGACCTTTTTCAACTTCAAACGGTGTTGTGTTTGAATCAGATAGTGTAATATTACATCAAACAGAGCAACCTTTAGTGCGAGTATCAGGAAGATGGGCATAAATGCTATTTATGTTCATAAATGATTTTATATTCTTGTATATTGAAAGTGGGCCAAGCGAGATAACTCTAATACTTTTGAGCAGTCTTGTTTTTTGCAACAGCGTCAGTATCAGATTGAGTACAATCAGTGGCAGCGCCATATTTGTATGCAAATACAAGTTTATTTTTGAACAGCCCTCCCACCTCTCCCTAATAGTTAAAAATTTATAGTGTTCTTAATTGATGTGAAAAATTTGACAATAAATTTCCATATTTCTTTTTTTCAGTAGGTAAGGCATTTTTACCTTACCCCACCTTTGATGTAAAAATTTTATACAGTAATGTTTTGATCTATTTGGAAGTTGCATGTAGTGATATTGGTATCACTGCAAGGTTTATAAATGTAAATCTATCAAACTACATTTTCATTTTTGTAATAGTTTTACAAAATTGTCATTTGATAATAAATGACCTTTTTCAACTTCAAACGGTGTTGTGTTTGAATCAGATAGTGTAATATTACATCAAACAGAGCAACCTTTAGTGCGAGTATCAGGAAGATGGGCATAAAAACTTGTTTTATTTCCTATCCTTTTCCTATCTCTGTATATAATATATAATGTATGAAATATAAAGTCTATGTTATCTTATAAACAAAATCATTATTGAATGAATATTGATACTTGTTTTAAAATCTCATCAAAGTTATGTTTTTAAGAACATATATACGTATTCCTTCAATGCGAAGGTTTGGTCTAGACATTAATTGCACTTACAGAAAGACAGATATATTGTTCATATAAGACTTAAAAAAGAAAAGAAAACGAATGCAAAAAAAAAAAAAAAAAAAATATGTTTTTTTATTTTTTAAACTGTTTAACGTATTGAATACTCGTATTTTCATTGACAATATATATCACACCTGACGAAACATTTCAAGTACAAAATGATAACAAAGCTTTAAATAATCAATAAAACTCAACAGATTACTAATATACCGAAAACTTTATATTACCTTAGAAGGCGGAATGCTATCTTTCAGATCATCAAGGCTGTTTTTTTTAATGACAACTCTTTTCGTCTGTAGTTTTAGTTCACCATATTCTGCAATTTGTTTAGTCATTGAAAGATGATTTGTCCTGCTGGATGATTCATCAAAGCTTACGATGCAGAGAGAATCTTCAAGCTTCTCAACCTTTAAACAATAAGTTCATCAACAATTAGGATGCTTATCTAAAAATGCTATTTTATGTAAGGCAAAATCGTTCACTATATTAATATTCTGGCAGCCACCTTATATGCAAGATTTATGCAAGTTTGGACTGGGTAGACTTTTTTTTATTATTTAGGAATAGAATTGCTTCGAAAACTTTATTTCGTTCAACCACCTCACTCCCTTCCTTCTCTAATGCTACGTGAATGGGAAAAATCAGCATCTAAAGCAGGTATGGAAGATGGCATCCTCAAAGTTTGGTTGTAAAGGGCATAACCTCTGAATGAATGTCTTTTAAAAAATGTTTATTTTGTCTTTCAACCATGAATTGTAGGTCAGCATAATCATACTTTGCAGATTTGCATTTCAAAATGCATTATGCATGCAGATTGTCATGGAAGAGCTTATAGTAATTTAGAAGAAGACCTGACTCAAAATTATATTTTCAATCATATGAAACATTATTGGTCAGATCCAAAAACTCAGTATGTGACTTGTAAAGTATTATCTTATTTCTAAATTTGATATCACATCTCATCTTACATTCAAAGGTTTGATTTCAAATCTGCAATTTTGAAAACTTGTTCAATATTTACACATATCTAGCTTTCCCAAACAAGTGTAAAGCAAATAAAGTCACTAAACTCTTTTTTAGAACATCCTTTCCTTTCTAATCGAGGTATACAAGTATAATGGAAATAAAAAGAATCTTTATAACATTTGAATGGGCTCTATCATTTTTTTCTTTAGAATAGACGAAAGAGAGAATTTCATTTTGCAATAAGCAAAGAGACAGAAATCTGATATATGTTTTGAAATACATGTATTTTATTACAGAATGCACGTGCATTTCTTACATGATCTGGATTTGTTGCATTACTGACGTTTTTGTTTCTTCTGGTCCATGCTCCAGTACAGCAGTACGTTTCACAAATTTGTTAAACAGACACAATAAGACTATGACATTTAAACATGACACTAGAAAAAGTAAAGTCAGTACAATATATAACAGTTCAAATTGGATATTTTCTCTCTCGGTTTCTGAAAAAAAGAGAAAATAAGAAAAGAGATTTATCGAATCATTTGACAAGAAAACGTTAGTGTATTTCCTTACACTGTAGTACATGTACTACCCTAATGTGAAAATATTGCACTTAGAAAGAAATCTTACTGAAGGGGTCAAATTAACTTACTCTTCTGCAGTGGAATATGGTTTCCTTTTTCTGTCCTATCAATATCTTTTCGGAGTGTTGTCATTTGTACATTTTCATCGAAAGCTTCTATAAACTCACTTAGTTCCATGATTAGAGATGTTATTTTTTCTACTTCCTTCTCGACTTCTTTTGTTTTTGTATTAATACTCGTTGTATCATTTCTTATGTTTTCCATCAAATCAACAACTCTCCTTTGAACATTTCTAGTTTCTTCAACAGCTTTTTTAAATTTAATTGACATTGAGTTTTCAATAGGTTTTGCTTTGTGTTGGGAATTTTCATGATGTTCGCATTTTTCATCTACTTTCTTACGAGTTTCTGAAACAGCTGTCAATATTTGTTCAAACTGTGTTTGTCCTTTGTTTATTTCTTCCGATATCATGCTTTTTATTAAAATTTTGATATCTTCCTCAGATTGAATAAATTTACTTTGAAGTCTAAAATCTAAGTCTCCTTGACATTTCCCCTCCATT
>NW_026926322.1:0-27063 GCF_032062105.1 Saccostrea cuccullata
AAAATTTTTTTAAACTGGTTAATCAACTGTGTCTTAACCTATCAATAACATTTACTACGAACTACAATGCATCGTGATATCTTGTCATTTGCTTTTTATCATAGAGAAAATATGCATTGTGACGTTATATTTTATTTACCTTTGGTTTAAGTCTGGTGCACGGAAATTTACACCAATCAAAGCTCGTGTTACTAGCTACATAGGGAATAATGTGTCTTATACATGTACCCGGTGACATAATTTTTTATAAACGGTTTGGTGAAAATATATCACGTAAACTTGAAAGTTTGATTAGCATTTTCAATTGCTACGTAAACAAACATAAAATAAAAAAAAATCGTTTACCATGAATTTTGTTGTAAATTTACGAACTCCTTATATCCGCTGTTCACGTTTAACTTATCATGGCATTTGTAGTACAGGCTAATATTTACAACCTCAATAATAACTTTAAGAACATATTTCATAATAAATGAATACCTGGCCATGACTTAATATTCAAACTAAAACATGTCTGCATTCACTTGAAAACGTCCCATAAGACTTTATTTTGGTGCACTTGTTTTGGAATGTCTTTTTAAAAAAAATTCTTTGTTTAATAGTTTTGCATGTTGATAATTGTTGATAAGTCGTTTCGAAATAATTTACCGTATAATCACAAGAGTCACAGTCACTGGAACCTTTGAAAGGCGATAGAACCTAAAATATAATTGGCATATTTTAAGAAATTTTGCATTCATTTATTATGAAAAGGTTTTTGTTAAGGTTATATATTCAAACTAATTACAAATCTTATACATCATACATATTTTACTCTCAATTCATCTTACTGGTAGAAGCATGCTTTCTGTTGACTTTACCAGAGCTGAGGGACTTGCAGTAACGTTTTCAATGTTTATTTCTAAAACAGAAAAAAATATCCGTAAGGGTCATATTTCAAACCAAATAGTGCTTTGAACAGGTAGAGAAAGTTCACATCCATAATATGACATTAAATGCAAACTCGTTAAGGACTGATGATACAAACATTTTTCATATAAAAGAAAGTAAAATCATCCTTATATGTTTGATTGTTTGCATGTTGTATAAAATTCCTCTGGAGAACTTTTTTACTTAAATGAAGACGCCACATCGCAGTGTAAAGCTGCAAATTATTTTGTCCTATACTTTGCACTTAGGACCATTAATTGAGTAGTGAGGGATCTTTTTCTGCCATGGGACCTCAGTTTATGCAATCTCAGTCGAAAGACATGTCTCAATGTCCCAGTTTGAACCTGCGGCATCAGGATAAACCACCCCCTACTCCTTACGTCTACTCTTTAACCACTGCGCTACGCAGGATACCCATGTTTATTTGAGTAAATTTAATGATTGATTGATTGTATACTATTTAACGTCCCTCTCCACAATATTTCACTGATATGGAGATGTCACCACTGCCGGTGAAGGGCTGCAAATTTAGGCCTATGCTCGGCACTTACGGCCTTTGAGCAGGGAGGGATCTTTATCATGCCACACCTGCTGTGACATGGGGCCTCGGTTTATACGGTCTCATACGAAGGACCGCCCCATTTAGTCGCCTTTTACGACAAGCCAGGGGATGCTGAGGACCCATTCTAACCCTGATCCCCACGGGGCAAGTAAATTGAATGAAATCAACCTCATTGATCTTCATTTTCTGTAGAAATCTTAATAATTTGATTCTTAGTGAGAAAAATTAGAACAAATCTCTAAGGGTGGATATGGAAAGATAAATTTCAAACTGCATAAAATGTTTACAATTTCGAAGTACTTGTAAAAATTTTTATAATAATTTGTAAGCAGTGAAGAGGTCTAAAATGTGAACGTTTCAGACGACAAAAGACGGACGACAGGCCACCGTACTCTCTTTATCAGAAAAGCTCACTTGCACCTTCGGCTCAGATGAGCTTAAAAGTAAGAAAAAGACATCTACAAACTAAATCAATCGCAATGTATTTTTATTGAATCAGATGACATAAAAATAGAAAATTGATTACCCTTGTCATTTATGATAATGTCTTGTCCTCTCACAATGCCAGCGACACTTTCCAACTGTACGGTATACGATCCTCTTTTATAAGGACCTTTCAAGAGTAGACTGCAGTTTTGACTATCATTTTGCATGGAAAAATTTTGAGAAGGTACCAATTCTTCCCCATTCTTGTACCACACTACGCAATCTACTGGCCATTCCGACTCGAAGACGGCCAAAATCTTGACGCGTGAGTTTTCCTCTCTCTTAGTAAAATCGACAATTCTAGGTGGTTCTGTGAAAGTATATATTACCATATTATAAAATAAATTAAATTAATACCTTATTCCTTATCAGGTTGAATTGATAACAGTCATTTCAAAAGAAATTACCTTCTTCGATTTTAAAAACAGCACCTCTACTCTCTACTGCGCCGAGTTTTCAATTACATTTACTTTATATTCCCCTTCATCTCTCTTAGTAACATTCTTGATAACGAGTTCGAATTTGTTGTCTTTATGACAACTGTTGATACCTTGCATCAAGTTTAGTGAGAAGTATTTTTTCGTTTTTCATCCAAACACAGTCATTTATCTCTGCTTTCGATGAAGATGTTACATTTAGCCTCAAATTTCGGTGACATTTATCCACTTCTATTTTAAGAATTGGATACACAGGAATTCCTATTTCTAATAAATGAAAAATATATTATTGTTATTAATTTATTATGGATATATTTAAATGTTTTGGTTCTGTTTACACATACATGTAGTTAAAGCCTTTAAAGAATGAAAACAACTACAAAACTATTTGAAAAGAAACATCAAATATCAGGGACATATTGCATGAATATATGTATAAAGGTACAGAAGAAAACAAATACGTGTTTCTCTAATACCCTTTGAATGGATCTCACAGACATGTTTTTCTACCAAGACATAAAATAATTGTACCTTCTTGAAGAACTATTCTCTCAGCTTCGCTTCTTCCTGCAATACTTTCGGCAACTACTTTGTATATACCAGCATCTTTGACACCTGATAGTCTTATTCTACCTGTGCAAATTTCATTGGCATTGACATATTTTTCTTCCTTGTAGACAACAGTGTCATCCTTTTTCCATATTAAGCTTTTTATAGGCCACCTTGTCTTTTCAATAATTGCATATAAAGTAGTAAATTGTCCATCTCTGATCGGATTTTGGATGGTAACTTTTGGATCCTCTATAAAGAACATATTCGTATAAACTTTTACTGAAGTAAAGGACTGTTATATTTGTTTTACAGTTATACCTCCCAGTCAGTATTTACAATAAAAAAACAGAAAAAAAGATAACTTTCAACCAAATAATATTACATGTACCTGTTTATCCCCTATTTCTAGTAAAATTCAAATCTACTTGTCATCTTCATTTAAATAACAAATACTGAGTTTATTTCATTAGTTTTTTACTGATTTCATTACACTACCAATTGCACTTCAACTAAGTTCAAATAAGCGATATCGACTTTAAAAAAAAAAAAAATCCTATATCTAATATTCATTCAGGTACCTTACCTTACACAAGAAACAAAGACAAACAAAACTTGACCTGCTCTCTAAAGGATACGATATATCAAGTTAAGTGGAAAACAGTGATTTTTTTTTAAATAAAAATTCTAAAATGTTAACGTTTACACAACAGAAACACAAACATGCAAAATTGAAGTACTGACCCTTTTCTATTTCAAATGTTCTATAATTGCTCTTTACATCAGCTTTTCTACTTTTTGCTGTAAAGTAATAATTCCCTTCATCTTCTTTGCACACATCCATGATCACTAAAGTAGGACAATTTTCAGTTTCTGGATAACTTGCATACTTTTTCGAATTTTTGACAGGAAGGATTTTGCCATTTTTCACCCAAGTCCGTCCGTTAATATTTGACTAGATTCAATTCTTCCTTGTAGCTTTACGCGTTCATGGGCAGGAAAAATTTTCATATCCAAAGTGGCGAAAGATTGAACTGGAAAATATGTAAATGCATAAATCACTGTAAGAAATGAATGTCATCAATTAGTTATGATGATTGGACAATTTGAAAATTTACACACTTAATAATTAAAAGCTTTGTCTAGTTAGAGTTTCTTTCTCCCTTGTTCCTTCTCTCTCTCTCTCTCTCTCTCTCTCTCTCTCTTTTCTATTTGTGTAATTCTTAAGAAAAAACATATGTATGGCAGAAATGTTCAGCAATTTGTAAAAAGGAATGTGATTACAACTGCCGTGTGTGCATTTTGTCATGATCGGGATAAACGAAAAAATCCTGAAAATCCGTAAACCAAGATATAGGTCTTGCTATCATGAAATTGTTACTTAACTCCAATGTAAAACATATAACTATATTTACCAAAAATATTAAGTTAGCATTATGTTGTTGGGTGTTTCATTACTTTCTGAGGACTTGAAAAAAATAATTTCGATTTGATTTACTGATATCTTACATCTCTATATTTCCTTTTCCATGTTTTTGTTCACTGTGATAACTCTTGGAAAGTTAGCGGAGTTGATTTCTTGACAATTCTACCGGAATGAAAATTAGGCAGATCGATAGGTCAGGAGCGAAGGAGGCTTAATATGCATGCGAATCTTGTGCGCATTTGTGTCTGTGTCTGATGCTAAGGATCGAGGCCAAATACGCATGTAAATCTCGTGCGGCTGCCTTTGTGTTTGACATCGGTGGGCGAGGACTTTCAAATAGGCGTGGGATTCCTCGTGTAATTTAAATCTATGTCTACATTTTTAAAGTCTTAATCTACAATTTTATTTCATATTGAAATGGAAGTATAAAGGGAAACACTGTCTCGTTAGTATATATGCCAGGGACCTCAACGGTAGTGGGAAACGTGGGATAAATTTTAAACATAACGGGCTTCGTGAGATATAACAGATGTATGAAACTTTACAATTTTTTTTTCAAGTTCAAATGGATACATCAAATCAACTTAGGAATAAAATTCAATATTTTAAAAAATAAAACCTCTTCGATATATCTAAACGATGAACTGAATGTCATAGGTAGAGAGTAAAATAGAAAAAAAAATAGTGATTACCTATTTGATATTATATAAATGGTGCCTGTTTTGGAGGTTAACAGTTGAAATTGACACCCCAAGGAAAATCATTGTCAACCGACGGTAGCGGAGGTTGAAAATGGTTTTCCGAGGGGTGTCAATTTCAACTGTTACCCTCCAAATCAGGCCCATTTATTTTATTATACTGAATGTCTTCTTGATTAACTATGTCAGCAATACAAATCGTCGATCGCCTTTTCGTTCACGTTTAGAAAGCTTTCAAAATCCCCGCTACTTCGAAAAAGATTTACTGACCTCTTTATTGTTTATTTGATACTCTACGAGTCCTTTATCATCTAAAGTTTCGTTATTTCTGCACTCGCAAGCATGTTTTGTCTGTCGTTTGTTGTTTTCAAGTAAGCTAAATCGGACGCAAGCTTTTATTGACGTCAAGTTTATTCCAGTTCTTTCAAACGCGCAACTGACGTTTTGAGAATTCTACGGTGAATTTCCACGCATGTGGCATTTCCGTTGTGTTACCCGTTGTTACGTGTGTTGCTAAGGCTGAGGGTAATAGAACAGATTGTTAACTGCGTCTATACCAATCAGATTTTAGTATTTAACATGAAAGTATAATAAATCAAAATATATACCTTCAAAGTTCAAGCGTAACACATTACTCGTACTGATACCAGCAACGTTTTCTGCACATACATGATAATCACCAACTTCACTTAAGTCAAAAATCCGTAGTTTAGCTAAGGCAGAGTGATTTCTTCCCAAGTATCTGCCATATACCGTTTGGAGATTTGGTATTTTAGCAAAGCTCCATCTTTAAACCACTTGACTGATGTAATGGGCCAATCAGATTCAATATCTGCTGCAAGATTGATAGAAATGATATCTTTCTTTCGTTCATTTAGCTTGATTTTTGGCCGATCACATCTATATAATTAAAACAATATATCATTTAATTATAGTCAGAATATCTCTATGAAAAACCAGTTACATAAATTGAAATGGACAGGGAGAATTCAAACGAGACAAGTCAGGGTAAAATTAGCAGGAGAAAAATGAAATCATTTCAATTGTACTTTACCTGTCTCAATCTGAAATGGAACAATGTTACTTTCTCCTTTGCCGCCATCATTTTCTGCGATTAAATAATATTCTCCTTCATCTTTTTTTCAACTGAATAAATTTTAAGCTCTGGGCTATGTATAGAAAGTTGCATGAAAAATATTTGTTTGTATCGGAAATGTCAAGGACTTCTCCACTTTTCATCCAGGTCACAGATTTCCTCAGGTTGCCCGATTTAATTTTTGCACAGAATGTAACACTCTGTTCATGTTTGTTTACTGTCTTCTTCAGATACACGACCGGTGGTTCTTAAATGAAATAAGATATTCACCTGCTGTTACAATGTAAGTTAAGGGGAATCAATTTATAGGGGAGCTTTAAAAAAGAAACACATTATAAAACACATTCTTAAACTAACATCTCTGCTTTAATTGAATTAAAATAAAACAGAAACAACCAAATGTATTCACTTTTTTAAAACTTACATGAACCGCGATTGAACCCGTACCTATATATACCTGGTTAACGGGGAACTCCATAAACGTCCGAATATCGAACACTAAAAATGGTACTCGGTTACTCGGATGAACTTATTGTTTTCATTGTAAAGTTCATATATAGATGTAAAAAGAAATTTATTTAAAATATACATTATTTCAATGATTTTGCATTCAGTAATTAGCGCACCGTCGCATACAACTGTAACACACCCGATATAGCTTGTGACAGTGTATATACAGTAATTAGAAACCAAACACTTGGAACACGGCCATTCTTATCTATTGTGTTCTTAATTTTGGATGGCTTCAATGATTGATCTCACTAAACGTACAAGTGTTATTTTAAATCATCATTTAACTGGTTTGTTTGTATATGGTAGCGAAATCGAACATACATAGAAATGCCGAAACCCACTCAAAAAGTGAGCAGATATTTAAAAATACTAAAGAAAATACTATTGAATGCTTGAAAATATTTAAAGTCAGCTATATGCGGATTAAAGTTAGCATATAGGAGAGGTTGGTTGTTTGTACATGTATGTTGTTTAAGGTCCCTCACTCATATGGACACGCCGCTATCACTTGCTAGTGGAGAACTGTAAATTGTGTTCTATACTAAGCACTTATGGCCATTTGCGAGGGATCTTTTTTTTCTGCAAGCACCTACTGCGACATTTGACCACGGTTTAAACGGCCTCATCCCAAGATCTGGTACATCTGGTCTTCACCTACCACAGTGGGATTCGAACGCGCAACGTGAACTTCAACTGCTTACTTTACGATTCTTGAGCGGAAGCTTTAACAACTGCACCATGCCGGCGACCATATACAGAGAAACTGTTTTCTTAACATTAAAAATATGAAATAATACCGTAACAAGCTACTGCAGTATCCCAACAACGCAACGTATTACAAAAGAATTGTAAACCACTTGTAAAAATTGATGTAGTGACTGATTTTATTTTTATCCTGATAAGTAAATAAATATATGTGAAAAAATCCATTTCGTTTGACTCGATGTTTAAAGCTGAGACGTATTATTAATGTTAAAGAAAACAGAGTATAGTTAAGCAAAGATTAACAAGACTTAAGAAAAGAAACACAGTGTATTCAAACTTTTTAACGAGTATCCTGGTGTCATCGGAAAAAGGTCCGAGTAAACTAGTATCAAATAATGATCGATTTGACATTGCTAGAATATTCATCGTATTTAGATGTTTTTTTTTTAACTTTACATACCTTCATTCAAATTCACATAAATTTCTTCACTCTCATCTTCTCCTGCCAAACTTGAAGCGGCACATTTGTAAAAACCTTTCACTTCTTTTTGAAAAGTATTCAGTTGGATAGTCAGAGAGAAATGATAACTTTCTTTGCGTGTTGGGTTGATTTCCTTCTCTTTCAAGTTTATAGTTTGACCGTTGTGCAGCCATGTCGTTTTTATCAATGGCCATTTTGAGTAAATATCTGCCTCTAATTTGGATAACCCAGGAAATTGCTCTTGTTTTAACGTTAGCTTTGGGGGATCTAAAGAGAAAAATAAGTCCTTTGAATTATTTTTAGCCCAACTTTAGGTTCTCTTTACGTCCAAGTACCTCGAAGATAAAGTATAAGGAATAATTATAACTTTTGGTTATATATTTTATTAAATAAGGATATAAGTATTCAATGATTATAGAAATTTAAAAACCTAATAACTAATCATTCGATAATATCATAACTGACTTACCATAAGGTATCCTGAATTTAACAAGGTTGCTCTTTTCCTCTTCCATTACAATTTTCTACTAAAAATGCATACGTTCCTTCGTCTGCCTTATCTAGCGGTGAGATAACTAGGATAGACTCATCGGAACCACTGGAGATTTTGTATTTAGGATTAGACTTAATCCTTAATTCATTGTCATCTTTATACCAAACTCTATTTTCCACGTGTAGACAAGAAAAGATCTTGGCTTTTAAGGTAAGACTACATTCCTCCTCATTCAGTTCCGCATCCAATAAAACATCTGGTGGAACTAAATTCGAAATTTTTTTATGATAAAAATGTTAAAAAGGATCCTTATTTTATCTTCTAATGGTTGTAGGCAACATCATCTAAGTTTGTTTTTGGTCATGGAACTGATTTACGATAATAAGCAACGTAGATACATGTACAGCAAATGATGCATGTATATGAATATTAAAACTGAAAAACAAAGCTAGAAAACTAAATCTTTAAACTTCGCGATTGATTATTTTTGAAATAACTATGGTATATTTAAATTTCATATTTTTTCTCTCGCCAATCTGAAAGTTTTTTTTAACGTAAAAATAGAAAAAAAAAAATCAAAAAGAGTATATAAGGATTTATTTCCGTGCGATTGTTGTATAGTAAATTTATGTATTATTGTTATTTTTCCTTTATTTTTCCCCAAAATTTCAAGTAGTACATATAGGATTACTTTTTCGAGCAGGCGTTGTGAAAACACGAAATGTAATAAAAACACACATTTAATAAACCGGGATAATTGAATTTTTCATCGCTAAATTTTGTGTCTATATCAAGGCAGAATATAATTACGCAAAACTAAAAAAAATTATAGGAATACTACATTCTGCATTTTATATTTCTCATTGAGAACAACCACTTGTTTAAAAACAATTCCTAAGTAATGTTTTACTTTCATAAATATGTTATTTTAAAAAAAATAAAAATGTTTCTCCAGCTTTTCTTCGAATTTTTAATAAACATTCATATGATATATTTATCAATATCAAATTTTGAACGATAGTAATGTTATTTGCAAAAAGGCTTGGTGTGACATGGCTCCTTAGGTAATTAATTTTCTGTCAAATGAAAAAAAAATGTTATAGTAAAATGTAACAAACCTTAAAGAATAGTTAAAAACATACTTACAATAATGATCTGTGGAATCTCTGCATTTGTCAGGCGTACTTGGTTGTTCTTTTATCTATCAAGGAAACGTTAACTGAATTAATGCATAAATTATAAATTTAGAAAAATATTCACAAAATAACTTACTTTTAAAGTATTTATTTTACAAAAAAAAATTGCAATTAATTTGTTCAGTAAAAAAAATATCATAGAAGGTAAAATAAGGTCCATGACAATACTAATTGAAATCTATGTTTAAACATAAAGAAGCTCTGAGCAATGACATAATATGCTTTCTGAACTTGGGGAGATTTTGTCATGATATGACATGTTCTTGTAGGGTTTATCTAGTTCAGTTACAGCAGCATACATTTAAATAATTACCCTATTTTCATCCCCACCCAAGAAGAATGTTATACAGGTAGATAACGAAGTTGTGAACAGAAATCACCGTTGTTTACTTACTTTTGGAAGATATAATTTATCTATTCAATTTGTATAATTTGATGTTAATTCATTTTTAGAATATTCAGAATATTTTTCTTGAATACAGTGTGTATTTTCCTAAGGATTACAGTATATTAAATCTTCCATCTAAGGGAAAAGGATACTAACATAAAACAAGCAAATTCAAAGGATCAAAAATTTAGAGTACTTAGATATTGTCGAATCTTATGTATGTTTAGTATAACATCCCCATCCCTTCACGTAAAATTTTTTTTGTGACATACAGCCTAACAGACGGACAGAATGACATAGGAATTGAATCCCCCTTCGTTTTTGAAAAAGCGTCAGACAATGAGGGCTCTTCGATGAACAGTATTTAGAACTTAACACTTTCAAACCATTCTCAATACTGCAAAATGTGTGTTTTGTGTTTTGTACGATTAAAATGACTATCTTGTATAAAATTAATGACCATTTTAAACGATGCAATTAACGCAGTAAAGTATCAAGTGCAAAAGCATAAAGATAAAAAAATATACTGGTATTTAGAATTGCTTTTATATTTATATGTATTTTGACAACGTCCTTAAAGAGACACTTTAGATTCAAGCCATTCGTATAGCTGGTAAAAACCCCTAATTATTCTAACTACTTTATTGTTTAAATTTATGAGTATTCAATCTTTACACAGGATTTTCTAATAATTTGCGCGTGTGCTAAATAAATAGTAATTGAAACTTCTTTGAAATAAAACTCGATTTAAAACAAAATAAACCGGTATTATTTTCCGCTGCCGGTGTTTTTTTTTGCATGCACATAGATATTTTGAAATTTCAGTAATCCATGTTCATTTTCAAATTATATGTTAATTAAACATTAAAGACACCTTTAATTGCACAACAAATACGTAGCATATCAAATGTTCAGGTGTGGATAAGATTTATTAGACGGGAACTGCTATTTTATCATGATGTTTAACATTGGTTGGATAAATTTTGAAAAACTAAATTTCAAAAATAATTTACTTTTATAATTAATCGGTTGATATCAAAGACAAATTAATCAGATATCAAATTTCTTAATAAAATATGCATAGAACACGTAATCCTTTTGATTATTCCAAACAAAGTACACAATGTACGCAAATAATTAAATGAATTGAATGAACAAGAGTCGAATTTCAGTTTTACTGTTGACGGGGAGTTTGAAGATACTTGTACCTACACATTTTGATTTGAAAGGGTTTGAAAATAAAGAAATTTGAACATCAGATTACAATAAAACTCATAAAAATAGTAAGGTTTTGAAAAAATAGTGTCAGTGTCACTCAGGATTACCTCAGTAACCACAGCATTAAACCTCAGAGCTTCTCAGTATCAGCTCAGTGGCCTCAGAATGACCTCAGTACCCCTCAGTACCTCCTCAGTACTAACAGAGTCAACCTCAGTACCTCTCAGTATGTCCTCAGTGTACACAGTGAAAACCTCAGTGCTATAGGACTTCCTTATTTTTTCAGTACCGGGCTTAGTACCACTCAGTACTTCCTCAGGTTTTTGTTTGATTCTCATTGTTTTTAGTTACTGTATTATTTTTTTTTTACTGTAACCAAAAAGCACTGAGAATCCAACAAAACCCTGAGGAAGTCTAGGGTGCTGAGAAAACCCTGAGTTGTACTGAGGCTACTATTGAGAAACTGAGTAAGTACTGAGTTGCACTAAGGTTTTCACTGTCCATTCTGTTGTGCCACTGAGGAGCACTGAGGTTAACGCTGTTGCTACTGTTGAAGTACTGAGGGGAACTGAGGTTTGTCTGAGGGAACTGAGCTGAAACTGTGTGATCATACTGAGGTTTTAACTGAGGCTACTGTGGACATACTGAGAGGCACTGAGGTGTTCAAAACAAAATAACATGAAAATAAAATAAGATAAAGAGTGGGCAAACAAATAATTGTTTTTTACCCATATCTTCCTTAAAGTATAACTATTTCTTTAATCTTTGATTTTCGGAACCACCAATTATATTCAATGACTTAGTATAAAATTCCAGTGCATATCTTTCATTTTATTTTCATATTCTCAAGTCTAATATTCAAGAAACCTTAATTTGCATGCATTTGTCTGCAATTATTGTCTGTAACGATAAATATTGCTACACTAGGTATTATTTTTTTTTTTATAGAAAATAGAATTGTTAATATATATATATTTGACATAATTTCTTTGTAAGACTACTCTCGCATGAATTGGAAATACTTGATATTCTCAACTATTTGATATGGTGTGTGTCGACCTTATTTGAATCTCATTTCATTTTATGAGTTAAAATTGTATTTCGTAGTCAATTGCGGGAGTATTCAAAACTTTTTGATTTTCCAAATATCTCATATTGTTACTGGTAATTTCATTTTCTGGGGAAAACAGAGTTTCTCTAGTCTTCTTTTTATGCTTTGCTGGGACAAACAAATTATCTAAATTTTGCTGTAATAGCTACTTTTAACTGCGTTATATTTGGTTTCTTTAAACGATAAAAATTGCACAGTTATAATTACCACATATGTTTATGATATAGGGTAAAAAGGACAACAGGTTTTCCGGGGAACTTGAAGACAAACATTTGGATCGTGACATCAGAACAATGTATTTCCGTATAATTTTCTTTGAAATATTAAATACTATATGGTGTCTTTAGGTTCCCTTGAAGGTAATAATCAAGCTGTGGCTTGACACAGGAGAAACTTAGAAACAGTCATTTAATTACAAAATGAAAGTTCCGTCTTAACATATGTTTTAATTGGTTAAAAAGCATTTTCTTGACAATGCATATTCTAAAAAGATATCAAAAGACTTTACTTAAATTTCACATGAACTTAATTTGTCAGCTAGTTTAAATTTTATTCTACAAAGCAAAGTTAAATTAAATCAACTGTAAATTTTAATATTCTATTTTCTACAAAGTTGTATTACATGTATGAAATTAAATAGAAATTGATATAGAGAAGCTTATTCATAGAAACATAAATTAAAATCATCGCAAATTAATCAGGTAAGTTTCAATCAATGCGATGCCCTCGTAGTCACGGGCACCTGTCCGCACGTGTCATAAGTGGGGACACGGTCGTGAAGACACCTGCTACTGTGTTAGTGTATTTTTTGTATATTCTATGTGATTTGGGAGGGATTTCGGCCCAGGGGTAACATTTGGCTGTGTTAAACGGTGTATACACACCACTGGCGTAACATCCTTACAAAGAGATTGTTTGCTTCATTAATAAAGGCTGATTTAAACATTTGATAAAATTAATCTAGATAAAAATATTGATAAAACTATCAATATATATTTAATGAGGAAATTTTCTTTTATTTCTTATTTTGCGAGTCTCGGCGCCTTTAAATAACTGGAACCTGTGACTAGGGGAAGGAAAACCCCAACAGAAAACCACCGGTCCTCCTGGTCCAGGGGGTTTTGCATAGGGTTAGCAGCCCTATCATGTAAAAACTCACATTGCTACAGAAACCAGAGCAACAGAAGAAAAAATCCAACGCTTGACTCAGGGAGAAGCCTCACCTAGAGGCCGTAAGACGCAGACTGGTGAAAGCCGTATGGAAACCAATCAGCCGAAGGTCTCCTGACGATGAAAGCAGCAACAAGAACAGAAACCTGGAACGTGCGAACCATGTTTGAAACTGGAAAGGCAGCCCAGGTAGCCAGAGAGATGCGGAGATACAAAATCCAACTACTTGGAATATGCGAGAGCAGATGGAATGGAAGTGGCATATCTTCATTGACTAGCGGTGAAAAGATCATATATTCTGAACATGCAGATGAAAATCATGAACACACTGAAGGAGTTGCCATTATGATGTCACCAGCTACTACCAATGCAATGATTGAATGGGAACCAATTTCATCAAGGATTATGACAGCAAGATTCCACTCCAAAGGAAGAGAAGTAACTGTAATCCAATGTTACGCACCAACAAACACTGCAGATGAAGAAACAAAAGAAGATTTTTACACAAAATTGCAGGCAGCAGTGGACAATACACCAAGGCGAGATATGAAAATCTTGATGGGTGACAAGAATGCCAAGATAGGTTCAGACAATTACGGGAAAGAACTCATCATGGGTACCCAGGTACTTGGAAACATGAACAGAATGGAGAGCTGTTCACAGATTTTTGCGCTTTCAACGACCTGGTGATAGGAGGAAGTGTCTACCAGCACAAAAACATCCACAAAGAGACTTGGATTTCCCCTGATGGAAAAACCAAGAACCAGATAGACTTCATTACTACTAGTATCTCAAGGAAGTGGAGACGAAGCCTCCTTGATACAAGATCAAGAAGGGGGGCCGATGTAGCTTCAGACCACCACCTAGTACAAGGCACTATAAAAGTCAAGTTGAAAGCCTTCAAGGACAACTGTGACAGACCACACATCAAGTTTAACACCCAGAGACTTCAGGAAAAGGGCACAAGAGACACCCTTAGCATTTCACTGAAAAACAGATTTGAGGTCCTAAACAATGTCTGTCAAGAAACTCCACTAGAAGAACACTGGAACTTCATCAAAGACAACTGGAAAGACACATGTGAAGAGATCCTAGGGAAAAGAGAAAAGGGAGACAAGGAATGGCTTTCAGGAGATACATGGAAACTGGTGGATGAAAAAAAAACTTCTCAAACAGCAAATTATAAGATGCGAGGAGGAACAAAAGAAGCAAGAATTGAAAGACAGACAGACTATTCCAAACAATGAAGTAAAGAAAAGTGCAAGGAGAGATAAAAGACACTTTTATAATGAACTAGCTACAGAAGCTGAGGAGGCAGCAGAGAAAAGAGACTTCTGTACATGTACAAAATCACAAGATCCCTGGCGGGGAAAAGACCACCACAGACCAAGCCAGTAAAAGACAAGGAAGGCAACGCGATAACAAAGGAAGAAGACCAGAGAATGCGCTGGGCATAACATTTCAGGAACTCCTAAATCGACCAGCACCAGAAACAACACCAAACATACCACCAGGAGACTCTGAACTAGCAGTGATCACTGCCCCTCCCACAAGGGCTAAGACCATCAAGGCTCTGAAGAAACTAAAGAGTGGAAAAGCAGCTGGGCCTGATGGAATCCCTCGATAAGCCCTTAAAGCAGACACAAAGACCTCAGCAGACATGTTACTACCCCTCCTGCAGAAGATATGGTCAGAGGGAAAGGTCCAGCTATTGGAAAAATGACATCTAGTGAAGCTACCAAGAAGGAGACTTGGGACAATGCAAGACTGGCGTGGCATCATGCTCCTCTCTGTCCCAAGCAAGATCCTAACAAGAATAATACTGGAAAGGCTCAAAGATGCTTTAGAAGAACGACTTCGTCCAGAACAGGCAGGCTTTAGAAAGGACAAGTCCTGTACAGACCAGATCGCCACTCTACGTATAATAATCGAACAGTCACTGGAGTGGCAGTCAAAACTGCATCTGAACTTCATAGACTTTGAAAAGGACTTTGACAGTGTTGATAGAAAAGTCATCTGGAAACTGCTACAGCATTATGGGACGCCTCCTACTTTTATCAACCTCATACAACAATTGTATGACGAGGCGACATGCCAAGTCATCCACGATGGAAAGCTTACAGAAGCGTTTTAGGAGGTGCAGACAGGGGTTAGACAAAGCAGTCTACTGTCACCAATGGTTTTTCTAGTGGTAGTGGACTGGATCATGCGGGAAACAACTATAGATAGTAAGACAGGAGTCCAGTGGACTCTCCTCAGTGTTTGGAAGACCTTGACTTTGCAGACAGATCTATGCCTCATATCCCAGAAGTATGAGCATATGCAGCTCAAGACAAATAGGCTTGCAAAAGAAGCAGCAAAGACAGGTCTAAAGGTGAACATCGAAAAGACAAAAAGGTGATGAGGCTTCACAACAAACAGCAAACGCCAGTTACACTTGGAGAGCACAACCTTAAAGATGTAGACTCCTTTACATACTTAACAGCATTGTCACAGCCACTGATGGAACAGATGAAGACATAAAAGCTAGAATTAATAAAGCCAGACAATCTTCACCACCCTCAAGCCTGTGTGGAGTTCAACAGCACTATCCACACACATAAAACTCCGCATCTACAACACCAATGTTAATCTGTGCTCCTCTACGGGTCTGAAACATGGAGAGTCACCAACACCACCTCCAACAAACTACAAACCTTCGCTAACAGATGTCTGCTCCACATATTAAACATCAGATGGCCAGAAACTATAAGCAACAAGATCATGTGGGAAAAAAACAAACCAAGACCCAATCACTAAACAAATAGCCCACAGAAAGTGGCGATGGATTGGACATACCCTCCGAAAACCACCAGGAGACATTACACGCCACTCACTAGAGTGGAACCCACAGGGCAAACGGCGAGTTGGGCGTCCCAGGAAAACTTGGCGAAGGTCATGTGAAGAGGAGATCAGGCAATGTGGACATACCTGGGAACAACTAAAAAGAGCTGCCCAGAATAGAGTGCGGTGGAGAACTGTTGCTGAGGCCCTATGTCCACCAGGAATTAAAAGGAACCATGATCTTATTTGCGGGAAATACTGATTTAACAGGAAAGATATTTACACTTGAAAAATTAAAGCATTTTTATCTGAATCAAATAAAAATCATTTCTTTTTTTTAAAATTATTAAAAACCTGAGGTTCTATCACAATGTAGTATCAGTCCTGGCGTATCTAAAATTTCTAATCACATCTGGAGTACATAAAGTATTGAATTCACTATTTGTGTTTGAATTTTCCTCAACTAAAAAGATGAGGATATTTTGTTACGCAGATACGTATATGTTGATTAACTTAAGGAAATCTATGCTAATGTTTGATTTAAATTAAAATTTCACATCAAGTTTTCTACACATAATAACGATAATGTTTTGGTGAATACAAATATTACGATTTCCATCCACAGATTATACAACTTCTATCACCCCCCCCCACCGGTAAACAAGAAGAATTTAATTTCTATAAAAATATAGTTAATGAATTCGATAAACTATGTGTAATGCTTTCATTGTGGTACAGTATTTAATGTTTGACATTTAATGTCAACGCCGCAGAAATCTACCCAAGTCAAGTTTAAAAATAAATAAAGTATACCGACTGTCAATCATAAAAAAGTTAGTTATAATATTGATGAGCTACATGTGTACATCGAAATTCCGTACATGCAAAATGTACTGCATTCGTAACAGTGAAGAAAATGTTTTTCTAGTTTATTGACTTATATTTCTAAATTTCTAATACATTATCAGGAAAATACCCCCAACCCCCTCATCAACACTATATGTACATATTTATTTATTTAAGTACACTGCTTTGCGTAAGTTTATAGATTGTCAGCATTATACATACATGTACTTAATTGATTAATAGCTGGTAAAAACAAAAGAGCTTTTCAAAAAGCTAAACAACAAACTTCTGCAGTTAACTTGCATACACCTATCAGGTTTTATAAGTTTTTAGTTTATCTTGATTTGTATTTCGTCATCTAATTCTTACTGACATTAGCCCTATCATGTATAATTTCAACCAGATACTTGGTTTTCTCAATTAAATTCGACTTTGTTGCTGTTGGAGTTTCTAAGAAAACTGAGGTTCTGGTTGATCGATATTAGAAAGACATTCCAAAACAAAGAAAATAATAAATACATGCTGCAAAGCTATAATGTCATGCGATAAGGAACATTTGCTGGAAAATTGCAGTAATTGCTATAAAATGAATATTTAATTTATTTTAATTTCCCGTTTTATTCTTGAACATTGTTTAGCCGAACCAAAATTACATCATTGAAAGAGTATTTGTCTTGAACAGTGATTAAATAAATAAAATAAATGAAATTTTTTTCTTCATTATTTTTATTACTTACTAAAGAAAGGAAAGAAGAAAATGCATACTCTGAAGACCGTAAATTACATTAATGTACGCATTTACCAAAAATTTTGCTAATTTTACATTTTTTAACTACACTAAGATGGATGTCTATATATATGTTTAAAAAAACATTCGGTTAATATATAAATTCGAATACGCATGATTTGGGAAGCACCCGGTAACAATTGTTTCTTTATATTTCTTATTCTTGGCAAGTCTTGGTGCAGTGTCTTTCTAAAATTACATTTAATGGTATTCTCATCCTTCTTTTACAAAACTTTTACCAATTTAAATTAAAAAAGGATATGGAGATAACGTACAGTATTCAGTCTCACAGTGCATAAAACAATACAAAACAAGAGCAGAGCAAACACGGACCCCCGAAATATCAGAGATCAGGGATCAGGTGCCAAGGAGGAATGGGTATCCCCTCCCACGGTCACACCCGCCGTGTGCTCCTTGTCATGATCAGGAAATAACGTAAAAAATCCGTTGTCAATTCAGTGTATAAATAATGGACTAACAATTGGTATGAAAAACGTCAATCAGCATTTGACTTCATGATAAATTGTATTGGCTGATACGGTCATTGATTCGAACATAGAACTTACGAAATGATGACTTTAAACGAGAGTGCTGATATTCTTGTTTCATCAACTTGCTTGTCAATAATTTACCTCGTTTTGAAATGTTCATACGTAGAGCATGCTCTTGCGTATCGAATAACTGAGATATATATACTCAGTAAATGCATATCCAATAAAGAAATATCTATTGAAAGCTTTTCAGATGAGATGAAAAATATTGTTAATAAAAAAAAATTGAGATATATATTTTCTTGGTATATATTTTTCTTCATTTGATCAATTATTAATCTAAATGCTTATATTGCTTTGGCAAAAACAGCTTTTTGTGTATCTTTATTCTGCTTTACTGTATTCTACTGTTAAATCGATTTTCTGATATTCATTTTATCCACAATAATCACAATTGAAACATATTTTTAAGAATCAGATATCTTTTTAGCTTTCAACATCAGTATACTAGTAATGTATTTGAACTAGTTCTAACATTTATTTTAAAAAGATAATTATTTAATTATTTAATGTTATTAAAAATTGACGATTTTTTAATGGTTACATAGTTGTTTGTTTCAATCTGTATTTCAGTCTTGCACTTCAACAATATGACAACATACATACAGTGTTACGTTTTACCTTTGTAAGTTAATTACATGTTAAACTCAGTGAAAATAATGCAGTTTATCTGGCCTGAACTATTTCAGTTGTGATTAGCTTTATATACTGCTCAGCGTTAAAATTCATCATTGAAAATCTCGCTTTAATTTCATTATATTTTTATCTATTTTTCTTTTTCATGTTTAAACATAAAGTACAATTTTGTTTCATTTGCAAATAAGATACCCCTGTGTTTAAATTTACTGTCAATAAATGTAATGTAAAATTGTTTAAACATCTAAAAAAAAACCTCACTAAGCGATTCAAAATTTTTATAAAATAACTTAAAACATGTTCTGCTATTGACAATTCATTTTAGAAAACATTGTATCGCTATTATATGTTATGGTTAATACTAGTATTCGGTTTATATTCATAATAAATTTTGTGTGTCAAATATTATTTATTCTCACGATATGCTAAATGGTATAAACACTGGGTATACTATGTATATGTTCCTAATTTACATGTATGATTCAAACAAGTAAAAGTTTTATCACAAAAACGTAGGTTTCCTCATAAAAATAAGTAAAATTTTTATCTCTCAAACAGAATGAAACAACATGTTTTTCTCCATTCAGGCAATGCATAGAATTCCTTATTATATCTTTATACAGTAAAACATACCGGTTACATCTAACAAGCGTTTTTTAAAATCTTTTATTATTTATTTATGACACTAACGTATTTTTTTTTTAATTCTAATGAAACAGTTCAAAATTCCCTATTAAATCTACCCCTTCCCTCCCACTCTAAATATGCACCTCGGCTCTAATATTTTCATTTATCAAATTTAATAAATTTATCTTTAAATTTACCAATTACCATGTTTACGGAAGTGGATTCTCTGTCTCGCGAGGCCTCGGTGATAGTGGACTGGTGACTTGCTTTTGATCCGGAGATAATTCATTAATTATTTTGTTTCTGAATATATATATATATCATATCTAATTACTTAGTAAACAAATAAACAACACATCTTTTTTTTTTCCCTGTATTTATACGCCAGTCATATACGATACGAATACATGTAAGTTGACATTTGACTTTTCAGTAGTATTTCAATATAGAGAAATTAACATGCCACAGGAATCACGGAGAAATTAACAAGATTCAATTTTGTAGTGTTAATCATATTAAAAACAATTGGAAATGGAAAAATTATAAAATAAAGAAAGTAAGTGGTAATGACTTACTTTCTTTTTTTTATAATATTTCATTTACATTTGTTAACATTTTGTTACCCCCCCCCCCTTCGGATATGGACCTTTAAATATCATATATCTACTACATGTCACCAAAATCTGTCAGGATATATCTTGCTCGGTATTGATATTTTTTCTTTAATCGGGAAATTATCGCCCAGATTGACATTCAACAATATTTTGAGTATACTTCGTCATACGTAAAAAATGATGCAAGATTTGGTAGAAATTCCAAAGAAGAAATAACGAAAGCATTGCGAAAACGACGATATGTTTCATGTTTCGAATGTATAGAATTAAGGAAAAAAGTCAGAGGACTAAAAAAATTGGTAAAATGTTGTGAAAGAAGAAAAAAATTTCGACTCATAAGATTTTAAATTTTGCTATAGATATCCGAAGTGAGTTAGTCATCCATTTCTTTCAAAAGAAATTTATCACTGATTCTATACTGTATATAGCGTTTTGAATATCACTCAGCCATTTTAAGACGTGTACACGATCTCCTTATTAATTACACAATCCCAAAACTGTATAATCGATTTCGTTTCTCACCTCTTTCGGCTCCAGTATTTTCTTCAAAATGGTTAATGGCAATCTGTACTTGCACTTCCCATATTCACCTTCACATTCATGATACCAAGTTGATTCTTCTCTGACAATTCTTTTTATACAATCTCTACATAAAGCATGACCACAAATTATCCGTGAGAACATCCCCTTTAAAAAATAACAAAATTAAAAATATATTTTGGGTGATATACTGACAGACTCAATTTTAATTCAATTTTCTAAACCAAAAGTCTCTGTCAAGACTGTAGCTCTACTGGTTTGTACTTATACGAGGGTTGTTCGAAAAGTTCGTGGACAACTGTCATATCTTTTTTATTTGACGTCATATGTTATCCAAATTTAGTAGAAATACTTCAACAATAAATCCAAATGATATGTATTAATTTTGACAAAATATTACGATTGATTAAAAACTTATCCGGATTTTAAAAATGCAAAAATCGGATCGCGGAGCAGGTAAAAATTTAGTCAGTTACAGACAATACAATAAATAATGTCTATAGTCATGTTCTCTGTAACATGGAGGGAAAAAGAAAAACTACCTAAAATTAAATGAAGAATTGTTACATCGATACTTGTACCAAATAATGGTTTTGTATTTTGCTTTGTTGAAAAGAAATAAACTTGAGAAGATAAGTAGTCCTTATTGAAGACGACAAAAACGATGACGTTTAAGAACGTCACGGATCAGCAGATAAAGATGCAGTTTTGTGTTTTTCTCAGGAAAAATCCTGAATAATGAAAATATGTCACAAGCGAGTTGTGCATGTGCATGGAATAGTACAAGCAATATTTGAGTGACAGAGACTTTGTATCGGATGAGGATGACCTGTGAAGAAACGGTTTTACTGTAAACATCTGAAAAAAACCTTTAAAATTTGAAACGTAAATGAAAGACAAAAGGCGCTTCAGAGTTTATTATCCTGTGAAAGCAGAGTAGGACTAAAAGAAATTAAAACCTTAACAAAGGAAATTATACACTGAGATCAATTCTTAAAAAATAAATGTCAAGTATTAGAAAAAGAATTGAATGAATGGGCATTGGAATATTCTGTGTGAAATGTAAAGGTATAGTATCTATTATGAATTCTCGACGCTATGTGTTGACGTTACATTGCCGTTTTGTATGCTCCGCGGGTACAAAACATGTTGATTTTAAAATGGAGTAAATTTATTTGTGTTAAATCGAATGGAAAAGAAACTTCACACATAAACATAACAAATATTTTTATATATTACAATGTGCTTGTTTTAAATTTCCAGTGAGTAATATAACGAAGATAGACATCGTCCACGAACTTTTCGAACAACCCTCGTATTAAAGTATGAGAAAAGAAGTCATGACCATCAGACCAAAACAGAAGAAGGGGTAGCATTTTAAAGGAATTTCAAAGACATTTCTATTTTCAGTAACTATGGCAACACCGTTCATCAGAGTCAAAAACCGATTCACTAATTTATGTATCTTAGTGTAATCTACTTGTGTGCCAAGTTATATTGAAATCACACCAAAAACTGTAGAAGGAGTAGCGCTTTAAAGGGAATTTCATAGAAAATAATATTTTTAGTAACCATGGCAACACCATTCATCAAAATCAAAAACTGATGCATTATTTTAGGCCTATGTGTCTTAGTGTAATTTACTTGTGTGCACAGTTATATTGAAATCAGACCAAAACTCTAGAAGGAGTGGTATTTTAAAGGAATGTCACAGCTAGAAAATAATATTTTTTGTAACCATGGCAACACCGTTTATTAAAAATGAAAACATGCGCTAAACCCTGTAACTAAGATAAACCACTTGTGTGTAAATTTATATTGAAATCAGACCAAAACTGAAGGAGTAGCATTTTAAAGGAATTTCACCAAAAAAAATATTTTAGTTATGTAACCTTGGCAACATGTTTATCGAAATTGAAAACCAATGGACTAAATTATGTATCTTAGTGAAGTCTAGTTGTGAACCACGGTAAATTGAAATCAGACAAAACTGTAGGAAGAGTAGCGTTTTGAAAAATTGTTTACAGACAGATGGACAGCTAGACTGACAGACAGACGGACAGCTAGATAGACAGACGGACGGAAGACCTTACTATCGCATAAGCTCTTCGGTCTCCTGACCCTAAGCTAAAAATTTCCATAAATAGGGATTTCAATATATTTATTTTCATCGGTCCCGTATCTAGTTGAATTGTTTGAATGCTTCAAAATATATCCTGAAATTAAAACCGTTGGTACTACTTATATCAACACAAAAAGCTTTCCGTTTCTAGCAATTATATTAATACAAATCTGTTAGAAGTATATGGGAGCTAGGAAAAACCTCAATCATAAAATTGGTCTTAAAAAATTACTTGGTAAATTTCCAAACAGACCCGTAGCAGATAAAATACTAGCAGGATTTTCATTTGAATTTCTTTTGCATTACTCTGGTCCAAGAAGAACCTACATACATGTAGAAACCCGTAATTACATTTCTGCATACTAGTATTCTCAAGAAATTAGGGTTTAAATAAACAATGAGGTAAAATTAAGGAGAATTGGGGGGCCTTATAAAAATTTGCAGATCTCTTACTTAAGACTTTCACCAATAGGAGTTGTTCCTAAAGGTGATAATGCAGGGTGGCGTCTCATAAATTACTCATCTGTCATTTCCACTTGAAAATAGTCAATCTGTTTATTGATCCAGCAAAATCTACAGTTCATTATCTTCATTCAAGTAGTCATCCAAATGTTAGCAAAAAGTAGGAAAAGGGGCATACATAGGCAAATTGACATTAAATCAGCCTTTAGATTGTTAAATATTAATACAGGGGATTTCGACCCGCTAGGGATTAAAATCAATTGCAAATATTCCAAACAAATATCTTCTTATGGGTTGTTCGGTATCCTGTGAAGTTTTTGAAGAGTTTGCTACATTTTTGCAATGGATCGTTGAACAGAAGGCGAAGGTTTCTACCATTGACCATTATTTAGATGACTTTAATTTTGCTGGTGAAGATTTCATCTGATTTATTTGATTTGGTCCCTTATTTACCTAGACGCACTTGGCGCTTCTCTGACAATTTAACCCCAATGGAAAGAGCAAGAAAACGCATCAATTATTTCATCAAACGTAAGGTTCATGAAGTTGGGGGTTCAGTAATCAAATACCCAGACATATCTGACCAAACCCAATTTTTCTTCAAAATGATGGGGTAGACGTATCTGACCTGGGGAATCAAATATTATTAAATATCGTACAAGGGGGATTGAAAAAAAATGCTAATAACAAAGTCTCCACCTATCCACAACCGAAAGAACATTCATTTGCCTTTGGTTGGGCACGACTGTAAGGTTGCCGCTCTAATCCCCACCCATTGCCCATATGGTGGCAGAGACCCCAAAAGTAAAGTGCTTAGATCTGGGTAAACCGCCACTTACGGTTGAGGTCTTTTGGCGTAACGAGCGGCCCTTACAATATAATTTGTGAAACATAACCTTTGAAACTGACCTTGACCTCTGCACTTTTCAGTGGCAAGGTAATATTGCTTTGATGTGTTGAACTTTGACCTTGAGTTTTGCGCCTCCTAGGATCAAGGTCACCTTCATTTGTTGAACTATGACCTTGAGTCTTGCCACTCCCAGGAGAAACCTATTTGATATGATATGTTGTTAGAGCTTGCTACATGTAGCTGTATGCAGAATTGTGATTTGTGATGTGCATGTTGTCTGTATTCAATATCAGCCGTGCCGTTTATTGCCAATAAACATCATACAACAAACATTTCTTTAATCATTTACAATCTCTGAGATAACAAGCCGTTTCATGTTTCAATGAATAAAATGAAAAAGTTTCACCGGGTAGTTTTTAAAATTTTTATTCAAAATTGCTCAAAAATAGAATTTGAAGTGAAAATTATTTGTAAAAGAATAATATGAATGGTTTCAGAAGGGTAGCATAGTGAATGCCACAGAAGGTTTACAATTTCTTTATATGTAAATAAATTCAAATGAAACTAGAGGTACTGTGAGCAATGAGCTCACTAAATATACCCCGCCTCTCATATGGTTATAATTGATAACAAAGTCTATGTTTTGCTGTGGCCGGGAAACCCAAAAAATTGTCAATCAAAAAGTAAAATAGGAGGTGTACAATGGCAATATGAAATAAAGATTCTGTGAAAGTTTCATCACATTTCATTTAGTGGTATGAGCGGAGTTGCGGATAAGAAATGGATACCCCAAAGCGTAACAGACGGACGGACGGAATTAACGATTACTATATACCCTCCCGCTTTTCAAGGGTATAATTAGGTCCAAAAATATGTACCAATCCAGGCATCCAATTTTAGTTGTATCGTCTGTCCTCAAATCGAACAACGTAATCATGACATGATGTCCTTATTTGTGTTTTTGAAGAGAATGCGATCAGCTAACTTTTAAAAGAGCAGTTGGTACATGTATATGTAGAGCATGATAAAAACCTTGTCGTGAATGATGCAAGAATACATCCTCAGTCCCAAAATATCGCATGAAATATAAATACTTTGGCGAAAACTTCGGCTTTTATTTTCAAGCAACATTTCTGGACACTTAATTAAGGTTATCCTGGAAATATGTTTTTAAAAATTTTCTGGATTTTTTATGCCCCCGTAAACGAATATTCGGTGGTATATAAATTTGGTTTGTCCGTCCGTCTATCTGTCTAGCTGTTTGTCTGTCCGCAAAAACTTGAACCTTGCCCAAACCTTTTGATTTAGTGGCTCTTTGACAATCATATTACAGATGTGTATTCCTTGTGACAAGATCTGTCTTTGGGTACCACCAAATTTGACCTTTTGACCTAGACCTTGAAGTTTGACCCATTTTTAGACAAACTGCTACTTTAGTCATATATTTTGAACAAATAATACCCGGACTTCTAGTTTTCATATATGTATTTTATGTGGCAAGACCTTTCATTCAGTACCAACAACTTTGATCTTTTAACCTTGGAGATTTTCATACTTATGAAAAAACTTTAACCTTGGCCATAAATTTTGAACGGTAAGGGCCAGGGCTTTCATACTTCACATATGTAATCCTTTTGAAAAGACCCTTCGTTGGATACCAAGAACTTTGAATTTGACCTTGACCTTGGAGTTGGGCCTACTTTTTAATACAACCTTGAACATAAATTTTGAAGGGTTAGAACTGAATTTATACTTCAAATATTTAATACTTGTGACAAAACCTTTCATTTGATATCGAAAACCTTGACCCTTTAATCTTGGATTTGACCCATTTTTTTACACAAAAAATTCCAAACGTTTACTAAGACCCTCATTTTTAAACGGTAGATACTAGGAATTATCAAAATATCAATTCTTTGTGACAAGACCTTTTATTTGAACCCCAAAATGTTGATTTTTGACCTTAGATATTTCGTACTTACGAACAAACTTTAACCTTGGCCATACGTTTTGAACAGTTAGGGCTAGGGCTTTCATACTTAACATATGTAATCCTTGTAACAAGATTTTTCTTTGGATATCAATACTTTTAACCTATTGACCTTGTAGTTTGACCTACTTTTTACAAATTTCAACCTTGGCCTAAACTTTTTAACAGTAAGGGCCAGCACTTTCATACTTCCTAAATATTATCTTTGAGACAAAGGCCCCTCCTAAGAAACCAAGAACCTTGACCCTTTGTCCTTGACCCCAGAGTTTGTCCTAATTTTAAAACGTTTACCTTTGAACAGGTGGTGCTAGGGTTTATATTTCACATTTGTATTTCTTGTGAAAAGGCCTTACTTTAGGTACCAACATATTTATCTGTATTTGAAAAAGCTTAACCTACGCTACGGGGGAATCAGTGTTTCACAAATATATATTGTTTTTATTCATGAATGGAATAAACGTATATTATATGATATACAGTAGAATCATTAATGTTGGTAGGGGACTAATGTTCGTGGATTTCGTGGGTCACCTTATCCACGAAATTACTTCCCCTCGAACGTTTATTGATTCATTAAACCATCATGTTTTCGGGTTACCAACGAAATTAAGTCACCATGAACAAACAGAACTTTGCTTACCCACACATTTTGACCCCCTAGAATTAGACTGATTCCAAATATTATATATCAATTTATTAACATGACCATTTTGTACAGTAATATGATTTATATTGCAAATTTAAAATTAATAAAGT